>NC_085871.1:29565348-29577848 GCF_034702125.1 Engraulis encrasicolus
CAACAGCACTGTTTTGTTTTGCGCAGCAACGATCTTAACATTAAAAAGGCCTAAAGAAATGTCCCCGCCATGTGTGAATCATTTAAGTGTATCCATATAATAAGCGGGTTAACTTTCGGCGAGTCGGTCGCTTTGTGGAATAGCAGCACTTCAGAGAGAACAAGACCCCTCCGCTCCGCGTCGGGGTCTAAAGATTCTCTCTGTCGTGCTGCTATTCCACGGTAGCGACCTTCTCGCCGAACGTTAACCCTTACTTATTATCAGGGGTGGAAAAGTAACTTATTACTTTTACTCAATATTGTACTTGAGTAGCTTTTATGAATACTTTGTACTTTTTAAGTAAATTTTTAAATTAATACTTTTACTTGTACTTGAGTACATTTTGTCCCAAGTACTTTACTCAATTACACTGGAACCTGGTCTCAGTACTGAGTAAAAAAAAATGACTGAGAGACAAAATGCCATGCACAATAATGCCACAATCCGCCAGAAATGAAAGATTGTGCAGGATGGCACACAGCATTTCCACTATTTTACTATCTTGTATCAATGTATTGGATGATGGCTGGTGCCAAGCAAGAGATAGAGGTTATGGAGGACAATATTCAAGAAAAATAAACATGACATTCTCAAGAGGAAAGCTAATTAAAAGTAACTAAGTACTTTTTACTCAAATTACATTTTAAGTGAAGTACTTTTTACTTTTACTTGAGTAGATTTTTAGATAGGTACTTTTACTTGTACTTGAGTAGAATTTAGGCAAAGTAAAGATACTTTTACTTGAGTACACATTTTCTGTACTCTTTCCACCTCTGCTATCAATCAATATGACATTGAATGGTATTCCTTAAGGCAAAACATCACCGTCGCAGAGAGAGAGAGAGAGAGAGAGAGAGAGAGAGAGAGAGAGAGAGAGAGAGAGAGAGAGAGAGAGAGAGAGAGAGAGAGAGAGAGAGAGAGAGAGAGAGAGATGTAAAGGGAGGAAAAGCTAATCTTTCTCTGCAAGGTATCCTACATGCTCTGGTTGGCCAATATCAGTGATGAAGGATTGAGTGGTTTGACAGGTCAGGTTATCAAAGCAATCTTGATAATGGAGAGATTGACACACACACACACACACACACACACACACACACACACACACACACACACACACACACACACACACACACACACACACACACACACACACACACACACACACACACACAAGCAGGCGTGGCATGGCATGGCATGGCATGGCACGAATCAGCCAGTACTTTGACAATTTCCAATGAAAGAGGGTGGATACTATCAGCAAACATGCAAATATTAGGAATGTGTCATGTCACATGTCTCACATTTTTTTTCTCAAGAGAAAAGGTTTGTCTTATCTTGCCAGCCAAATACTACCATGATATCAGATAACTTGTCAACCCACCTGTGCAGGGCTTGACACTGGCACCTGCAAACCGGCCAAATGCTGGTAAAACTTGGCTGTGGCTGGTAACACTTTCAGTGTCACTAGCCAATTTGGCTGGCAGCTTATTCCTTGGTGCGACCCGTATCAGAGCATCTATATTCTGTTGTTTGCACCGTGTGCGTCAATTGATTGAATTTAAATTCAAGAAATAGCTCAGTAACTCTATTCAGCTTCTATTTGCTTGATATATTTCCATGTAGAAAGCTAAACACTCATCTTTCTGTAGCACCTCATATTCTGAGGTTAGACGTACACGATCATGATAAAGAAAAATAAACAATATAAAATCTGTGGCTAGTGGAATACCTGAATGGCTAGTGACTCGGAAAAAACACTAGTGGCCGGTGGGTGAAAAAGTTAATGTCAAGCCCTGCACCTGTACCTACCCAACACAGAAGCTTATGGATGGTATGAAAGATAACTTGTAGATGCAGTATGCTATTTCCCTCAAAGGATGTAGAGCAGAATAGAATAGAATAGAATAGAATAGAATAGAATAAAATAGAATAGAATAGAATAGAATAGAATAGAATAGAATAAAATAGAAATGTTGAGCCTCTGTGCCCTTATCATGAGTGAAATGCAAAGTGTGTTGTAAGAGGGCAGAAGTTGGAGATTGGCTTGGGCTGGGCAAATTACCAAGACACGACTATGTAGAACCTATAGGTGCCCAGAGGCGCCCACATGGCAAGTGTGTTATTAGTCACTGTCTCACCGTTTCCCTGTGGTAGGCCCATGCATATTGAATGATAAAACCATCCTGACAAAGACCTAGGTCGAAGCATTGAGCTGGTCTCAATCAAATAAATCGCAGAAAGAGAGCTTCTGAGATGTGCAGACGTTGACGTGTTTTTCTCTCAAAGCTTCATATCATACCTCCTGCTGCACCTGCATCTTAAGGCCTTACGCAGAGCCTATGTAATAACCCTACTGTCCCCAAAATTATAATGGTTACGCGTTGGGTTACTGTATGTATTAATCTGTCTTAAAGGGACACTGTGTGAGATTTTTTGTTGTTTATTTCCAGAAGTGTTCATTATGACTGGAAAAAATGCACTTTTCATACATGAAAAGCAGGATCTTCTGCATGGTCCGCCATTTTGAATTTCCAGAAATAACCATTTTTAGCTGTAAAACTGACTGTACTTGGGCCATATTAGAAAATATTAGTTTATTACTTAGTTAGCTTTCATGAAAAGATCAAATTTGGCAATAGGCAACCCAGTTTCAATGAGCAGCATAGTTGCAGTACCTTTTTTGTCCATTTCCTGCACAGTGTCCCTTTAAGGTTCTCGACACTGTCATAGCAATGTTATTATGATGTAGTTGAGCATGTAGTTGAGCACAGTGAATAGTCCCGCCAGCGACCCCATCTGCAGTAAGAGGCTACGGCCCTTCAAGGCTGTATTCTACTATTCCGCATGCACTACTACAACACTACACTGAATAGTATGCCATATCCACGCAAACATTACACCCCTACGTTGCACACAAAATTCTGCTCATTTGATACCCTCTATTTTTTCTGTCTTGTACAGAAATATGTAGATTTTTTTTAGTAGGCTATGGATTTGTTGTTGTTATTATCGAATTTAGGAGAAGTATTACTTGCTGATTGTCTACATATTTCATTGCTCAATCAAAGTATATTTTTCTAGCACTCATTCTTCTGATTACAGTGTTGTGTAGAACACATACAGTGTGCAGGTATGTAGCCTATTTTGGAAGCAGAGCATTTTATGGAAGGCGTTCTTGTGGCACCACAAAATAGAAGATTGAAGAAGATAGAAGTGATGTCAAACATGAAATGATTTCTAAGGAAAACAACATACCTCCCTTAACTAAATCGCTTGATCCAACACAGCAAGAGCAGCACATTGCACATGACCTTTGGCAGACTAGCTATTTTTTGTACCAAAGTTTAAAGGTGCACTGTGTAATATTAGTTGTGTATTTTCCAGAATTCATGCTGCTCATTCACAAATGTGGCACAAATGCTTTTTCGTGAATATTTACCACCTCCATCAAATTTTAAGTATTCATTATGACTGGGAAAATTGCACTTTTCATACATGAAAAGGGGGGTCTTCTCCATTGTATATTGTTCATTTTGAAATATATATTCTTTGGTCATACTAGGAAATATAAGTTTATTATTTAGTAAACATTCATCAAAAGATCAAATTTGGCAATAGGCAGCACAATGAGCAGCACGATTGCAGTACCTACTCTGGCCATCATCCTACACAGTGCACCGTTAAGTCTTGCAAAAAAGTGACAAAAGGGTGAATGATTGAAAGATTCTAAGAACTTGTAACATCTAGGGTTACAAGTAACAAGCAGCCCCATCCCAACCAATCTGTTAATCAGTGCCTGACCTCACGTGAGTACTAAGGGTTATCATGCCATGATTCAAATACTGCCTGCACCTATGAAATGCTGGATCACTCTGGTAGCATGGTACCATTGCACCTGTGTTTAAACCTGGACTCATGCTCCTCTTTGTACTGGCTTGCTGGCGCACTGCAGCTGATGCTGTGTTGTGCTGTGCTGTGCTGAGCTGTGCTGTTCTATGCTGCACTGTGCTGCGCTGTGTGGTGTGGTGCGGTGCTGTGTTGTGTGGTGTGGTGCAGTGATATGCGGTGTGGTGCAGTGATGTGCGAGCTATGCCCTGTGAGCTACCTTGCAACATTGCTTGTTATCTTGTTTGCTTTATCTTCTGTTTTGTTTTGTGAGCTACCTTGCCTTGCTTACTTGATAAGGTCTGAGGTATCCTTAACACTGGCCAATACTGATTCATAAAAATCCCCATCTGCCTCTGCATCCCCTTTACAAATGAGCTGATTTGTGTAGGAAGCTCCCATTGACACAGTGCACACAACAAAATTGCATTGATGTCTCACCTGTGCAAGGGAGCAGCCCCAAATGGCACCCTAAAAAACAGTGTGGAGGCATGTTACCTTTCTCAGAGTGCTTCAGTCATGGAGGAGGGTACTGGTTAGATTCTTACTGCAGATGGGGTCGCTGGTGGGCCTATTCACTATTTGCTGAAAATACTCAACTACATCATAACAACGTATTTTGTTGGGCATAGCATGATTAAAATACTTCAAGTATTTTAATCATGCTATGCCCAACAAAATAAAGGCATTTTAATTACAAAGAAGATGAGTGCCTTGGTATTTCTAAAACTTTTTTGAAATTAACCAAGTCTGTCACCAAAGAGCACGATCTTAAAAAACTAGACAGTTCCAGGAAGCACTCCAACTGGACTTCATTCTGATACATCATAACAACATTGCTATGACAGTGCCGAGAGCCTTAAGTAACAGATTAAGACATAGACATTACAATTTTGATGACAGTAAGGTTATAACATTGGTGCTGCGCTAAGGGGTTAATTACAATTAACACTAATGGGTGACAAATGAACACTAGAATAGTGCCAAAGGTAACACTCTGTGTTTAAGAATTTACACTTAAATAGAGTTAAACTCTTAACACTAATCAAAGTGTAAATATAACTGGACAGTGTGGATTATAATCTACTCCGTGGGAGTGTTGAATTTAACTATATGGGAGTTGATTTAACACTGGCCATGTTGTGATGGGTTTGTTTAAGTTTACCAGGCTAACCTTTGCCTGCAGCTGATAGGATAACCAAGGCCTAATGGTAGTCAGGAGGTTGGTCTTTGGATTGGAGGTCTGGAGAGCTTCTGAATTCCTCCCTGACCTCTCCATACACCTTTATCCATGGTTGAAGTGCCCTTGAGCAAGTGTGACGGAGGTCATCTTGCACCTGTTGACCCCCCTCGGGGATCGAACCTGCAACCTCGTCAACTACAACGGTCCGGCAATGGGAGACACAGTACGATACTGCTGGACCAAGAGACTAGTCTCCCGGCCCAACGGCATCGACACTCGTATGAGGCTCTGGGAGGGAGGTTTTTACCAACGTTCCACGCCAACTCTGCTAGTTAGCCTCCGTTACACAAGCAACTTAACTAGATATTTCTCCAGGAACTGCAGCCAGTACTTAAATAACTGCATGTCACTTTGTATGAAAGCATCATCTAATGTAGCTTAATATTATACCATACTGTATTGTAATGAGGGCCAATCTGGAAAATCAGGGCTTTTGCTGACAATAAAACTCAACCAAACCTTTTTAAAACAAAATGCTGATGAACAAGAAGACGACTCTATCTATTGCCAATGTCGCAATGTCAAGAGCTTTTTTAGGCAAACACATAAATGCACCGCCTGCGTTCCCATGAATATCAACGCACTCACAGAGAAGCTTGAATTCCTATATGTTGTTGCAGATTTTGGCTGGTGGCTGGTGTGATATCAGGTCTCATCCGTTGATCTTGTCAACGTGTTTGCCAAGTGTTTCGTCTGCTACTGACAGACAAACACACCTGCTGCCAACCAATGCAAGTTGCCAACTAGCAACACAGTGCATTTGCCAGTGTTAATTGAACACTTAGCCTGTCAAATGTAATACTCTATGGGTGTTGAATTCGCACTGCCAAAGCAAGGTTAGTGTGTTACAACTAAGTTGGCTGTAAAAGGCTGCACTGTCTTTTTCTGTACTTTGAGATGGCAAGAGTCAGGTAAGGATGGGTAGGCTATCTTTGAAACTCAGCTGCCATTCAGCTGATGTGCCTTAATTTGTACAAAGGCGAATCAAGAAATTATTTTTAACCCCATCAAGCAGCCTCTGTTTAAAACTGTCTTCATCTGTTACTCAAGTTACTCTGTGATTTCATAGCAATGCTGTTACGTTATGGTGTAGTTGAATGTTCTCAGCACAGAGTGAATAAAGGACTCTTGAAGGGGTCATCTAAGAGGTTACAAAATACCTCCAAAATACCTCCAGTCAACTAAGTCAGTTTTGACAGTAACACAACATGAACAGGACTCAAATGCAGACACTTTCCATTATGAAACTGTGGACTGTTACAATTGCTAGTGGTTCCTGGACAGTGTTGTCAACTGTTCATTGGCATTGATTGATTAATTGATTGAATTTATTTGACTGTTTTTGACATTAAACCTGGAACAGCAGTCGGTGGAACATGGAACAACATCCTTATGTCTGGGTACTGCTAGCGGCAATGGATAGTCTGGGCAGTGTTTAAAACTGTTCACCACTAACCGCTCTTAATTATGGCTAATCCACTTTAAAGGGGCACTGGACAGGGTTTTAATTAGGTACATGGTTAAATAATCACCTGCACGAGTCAGCTGATGCCTAAATGAACCATTAACCGGCTAGCAATGATTTTCCTGACCGGCCGCGTCTGTGGTCCAGAGGCAGGGACAGGGAGCCCCACTTGCACAATCTGACAGCCCTGAATGAATGCCATGTGACTTTACATAGGCTACCACAATGGGGCACCTAAGTCACGCCCTCTTCTTCCTGGTTCCTGGAGCAGGGGGAGTCAAAAGATAATTACTGGGATTGAAATGAGTGGCTTTTTCAACACCAGTCCAAACCTTGGACCTCCACCTATGCACAACAACGAGGCTCTTGAGAAACAGCGTCCTGTTTAGATAAACCAAAGCATGAGGGGGAAAAACAGTTTGATGGCAGGGTAGATAACTTCTTCCCAAACTGGGGGTGGGAATTTCAAAGGGTGTTGTGGGGGTAGTACAGGTGGTCATGGAGAGAAGAGACTGTTTGCATAAAACCTTGAATAACGTGTATGCTTTCATATAGTAATAATAACCATTGCATAAATTGGACGGTAACAGTAGTCACAGACAGGTATCATTAATAAATCTATTTACTTTTCATGAACTCACATGACCTGGATGATTGGGAATCTTCCCAGCCACTCTCCCATGTCACCAGCCAGTGAAGTCAATAAGAGGGGAGACAAAGGGGTCTGTTTTCCTGGGCCCAGGGACAGAGGGGGCCCAGGAATTGGGTCCTCATTACATTAGAGGTATTGGCTGGGGGGGCCCTTCCAGATGACTGTGTTCCTGGCTCGGCCAAAGCTGTCAGTGGACCTGGGTCACCAACTCTCCCATGGGTTGGCATGATGTGACGGTGGCACAGTGTGGTGCGGGAAGGTCTCATCCTCACCCCCCCTGCCATGAGTACAGTCCTTGATCCCACCCCCTGCCATGAGCAGAGCCCTTGATCTTATCAAAATGTTTGCCAGGGCTTTTGCCCGCCACTGACTGACAAATGCAATCACTGCGAACCAGCTAAGTTGACTAACTAAGACATCCTGCTGTCTATCCTACGTGCGTATGTTACCAGCATTCTTCAGGGTGCTGGTGGCTCAGGTGCAGTTGAGGTAGTCTGATTACCATCGACGTTCAAATCTCCCTGAGACTTGGTCTAACCAAGAGCATAACAATTAACATTTCCCAAACGGCATGGTTGACCCGCCCTCCTTGGTTTGCTTATGGTTGTTTGCTTACCGACAAAGTGGGAGGAGTTCCCGTATTTTCGGGAACTCAGAAAGTACTTGCATTGCTCTTGACCTGACTAGAGTTGAGGAGCCTGGTCGTCAATCGGAAAGTTCCAGGTTCGAACCCCGTTCTGCCTGATCCCATTGATCAGTCCTTCAGAAAGATACTTAACCTCAAATTGTTCCTGGTGGCAGGGTGTTACACACCCTGAGTGGCAGCCACTGCCACCAGTGTGTGAATGGAGTGTGTGCCATTTACCATCTTGCTGGTAACTGATGTGGGATGGAGCGAAGTCACATTCATCAGCAACAGCTCCTCAACTCATTGTTCTGGGTGTACCAGACTGAGTCATTATTTGAGTCATCATTTTGAGTCTACCAGACATACAGTAGGCCTACATGTGCATTTTGGCTGGTGGCCAAAGTCTGGTGTGTAGCCATTTGTGTAAAATGAAGAATAAAGAAATTATTTTATTTATTTTTATTTTATATTGAATAAAACAGTGTTTTAACAGTGACACAACATGAGGATTGAGCACCCAAAAGATGTCCATGTCTCGTAGAACAAAAAGCTCCTTCCACTAACATGGCTCAGGTGAATGTGACCAGAGAAAGTAGAATATATGAGAAAGCTCACTCCAGCGCCCATTGAAGCCAATACGTTTGCAGTTCCACCTAGTTGATGATCAATAGGGCTAAATGCTAAAATATATTCTACTCTGATTTCCAGTCAGCCTCATAAATAAAAATGTTGTCTTGAGAACTATGGTTGTTATTACAGTGTATATAAGAGGCTGTGTTGTCAAGTTTTGGCTGAATATTTCAACCTGTACTCAGTGTACTGGCTAGCATTCTGCTAATGTGTATGGATTTAGCCTCTTAAATTCAGCTTGCTGACTCAGTAATAATCTACATGTAGAGACAAAAAATAAATAAATAATCAAATGAATTCTTTTTAGGACTAGTTTTGAATATAATATTAATATTTCTGGACATTTAATATAATATCAATATTATTTTAGGTAGCTCCCTTGAAACCCATTCATTTTCACTTGTCTGCGGTCAGGTACTGCAGCTAGCTGGCGATCACGGGAAACTTCCGTCTCTGAGCCTTCTCATGGAGACATTTTCTGATGCGACATACCAGTCTGGCCAGCCACATTAGCTGCTGTCTGGTAGTTGGTGACTCTTGGATGGTGTGGTGTGGAGGAGGGGTGTGGTTTGGTGCGGCGCGGCAAAGTCTCATCCTTTGATCCTTGCCCCCCTGCTGACCTGCACAGTAGCAGTGAACAACCAACATGGTGTCTTGTCTGTCCGTTGTGTCTTAGCATCCTGCTCATCAGACATCCCCAGTCTCCCCCCCCCCCTCTCTCTCTCTCTCACACACACACACACACACACACACACACACACATGCACACACACACCTCTTTTCCTCTTTGGCGGCTCGGTGGCCTAAGATACCCACTGCAGCAGCAGCAGCTGTTGGGCAGCATATGGTGGATTTGCAGTGCACTGTCAGGGCATGGTGTTCTTTTTGCTGTGTGTAGAACATTGCAGCCCATATCTCCACCTTAATCATGACCAGTATGGTGCGATGAGGCAGGTGGATGAGAGAGTAGTACAGGGTTTATGGGTGTCGAGCCTTCTTAGCCATCCTGTGCAGGTGTCTTAAGCAGCCTACACTACACAGGTGTCTTTACCTGCTGCTATATGTTGTGTTGTCTGTCTGTGGACTTGGAGTGACCTCAGCTGTAATATTGTAATGTTGTATTTACAGATACCATGTTAAGGGACCTTGGGTGTTTTGAAAGGCGCTATATAAAATACTATCATTATTGTTATTATTATTATTATTGTTATTCATAATGATAATAATAATAATAATAGTAATAATAATAATAATGTCAGTATAGGAACCAGATTGAGAATGTCATATATCAAGAATGTCAAATATCAAATGTAAAAAATTTTTTTTTCATGATTTTGTTTGTAATGCAGGGTAGACAGGGCTTCAGGGGCAATTCCCCCCCCCCCCCACCCCTCTCTCTCTCTCTCTCTCTCTCTCTCTCTCTCTCTCTCTCTCTCTCTCTCAAACACACACACACACGGGCACACGGGCACACAGGCAGACGGCACGGGCACAACACACTCATTATGCACGAGCAGTTCCCATTGTGGGCTCCTTTTCATTCTTGGTGACCCAGTAACTCAGTCCAACCTTTCACCACACGGCACCCTCCCTTGAGAGATTCAATGAATGATGCTACTTGTCTATTACTGTCTAGTGTCTACCAGCTGATTCAGAGCTTGTTGACTCACATTTGTGCCAAACAGTGTTGCCAGATGTGTCTGATCAAATCCTGCCCAAAAGGTTCTCAAAAAACGCCAAAATGTGCTAAATTCCGCCCAAATTCAACAAATTACATTGACTTCTATGGGCCCAAAATGGCTGAAAAAAACGGCAAATGGCCAATTTTTACCGTTTTTACCTGCAGACGGTAATCCCAAGTAGCCCAATTGGGCGGGCACCCGCCCAATCTGGCAACACTGGTGGTGCCAAAGCAGCAGGATTTTTGTTTTTGTTACGGTCTGTGCTCTGATCAGCATGATTGAGTATTTTGTTTTTTGTGGCACTGTTTTTTGTTGCAAGCTGAGGGTGCTTATTACTCTGAGTCAGAGGTAGTTGCATGAACTTTTGTAGCAGGGCATGTTTTTACTTTTACCCATCTCCGCCCTGACATCTTGGACCCCCAGTATTCATTAGTCGTACCCAGCAGCAAGCAGAATAAGCTGAATCATGATGGCCGTGCTAAATCAGGGTAAAAAGCTGAATCAAATTTTTAGGACAGATTTTTTTTTTTTCTGAAGGTGACGCCACACAGAGCAACTATTTGAGCCATTCGTCTCGGCCTCAATACTATAAGAGAACTCTGATCAGAAGCAGACAACTTTTCTAACCATTCTGTCAGGAAATTAGGGGGCAGTCATGACCTGGCAGCATTGCTCAAAAAGTGACCTTAAGGTGATACACAGGACAGTTTTTTGAGCAATGTGTTTGGGCAACAATACAATACAAAGTTGTTTAGACTGTTTATCACATATTTTTTTTAAATCAAGAGATCTTTGATTAGCAGCAGGCACATTTTCCCAGCCGGAAAACAAATAGTCAATCATGATGTTGCCCGTTTGGTCAGTCGGTCGGTCGGTCAAAAGGTTGCCAGGTGTATCATGACCTTTAGTCTTACTGAACTCGGTATGGACACTGATCCGAGTACCAGGCAGTAGTCTCATCTTTGAGCCAGGGTAGGGTTGTGCTGTCTGATCAAGGTTTAAGGCTCACGTTTTGAGCATGACAGGCTTATGTCTGAGAAAGGTAGGCTTTCACCTGGCCAGGTGGCGACCAGCGAAAGCTGCAACAGCAGCTGCGAATGCAGGTCGTGTCGGGATGTTCTGTCCCGATTTGAACTGGTGACCTCACACGACGTTTGGCTCCACTGGGAGAGCAGATATGCCCAGGAGGAGCTGGGTCCTGACTTTGTGTTGTTATTATGCCAGGATTTGACATCGGCATCTGCTTATCTGTCATATGCTGGTCAAATTTGGCTGGCTAGTAATGATTTCAGTGTCACTGGACCCCACACCAACCCTTGAAAAAAAAATCTTATCACATAAAAAAGAAGGATGCTGAAAAATAGAGTAAGCATGGTTAGGTGCATTTCTCGAAACCAAAGTTGCTAACAACATTAGCTACTTTGTTGTTTGCAATGCAATTTCCCATTGGTAACTACCCAAGTTGCTAACTGGCTAACAACTATGCTTTCGAGAAATGCACCCCTGGTTAGATGGTGGTAGAAACAGATCACTGTGACCAAACTGGCCAATGAGTCGGGTAAACCACTAGTCACAGGGCCAGGTGAGGGAAAAAAGTTCATGCCAAGCCCTGCTTGTATGATAATACTTTAAGGGGGCGGCTGTGTCCTTGTGTGTAGGAGATGGGCAATGTCTCTCTCCATGGCTAAGGTGCCCTTGAGCAAGGAGTCTAAACCCACATTGCTTCATAGACGGTAACCAATACCCTAAAGAAAATATAAGTCGCTTTGGATAAATGCATCAGCTAAGTATAATGTAATGCAATAATACTTTGGCAACATTGACGGTACCCAAACAGTCTGTACAAAATAAAGCATTCTTTCAATTTGAATTTGAGCTACTGGCTAGCCCCTTAATGCGCGCCGTACCTCCTGTGGCACGCTGTAATAGACATTGAAAGTTAACTACTATAGTACTACACTACTATGCCAGTGCACAGGGCCTTCAGTAATACACTATGACTTGGTCATTGCCATTCTGGTAACAGCTAATTTATAAAGCCGTGTCTTAAGGGGATAAGCTAGGCTATTGCACTAAGAAAATAAAAGTGCTTAGACCTTTGAAGAAGGATTGCCCTTTTCCTCAATCCTTCTAGAATTCATATACATTCTAGAATTCATATACATTCTTCTACATTCTAAAGCTCCTATTGAATGTCACCGATTGAACCGTTTTTTTTTTTTTTTTTTTTTTAAATCCCTATGTTCTATGTGCAATGATTTATCACGCTGGCTTCA
>NC_085871.1:29585348-29665348 GCF_034702125.1 Engraulis encrasicolus
GCTGTACTGTCGGTGACACCGTTTAGAAGAACATACTATCATGGAAATCTTTTGCATGCTCCCTAAATAACGTTATGTTGTGTTGCAAAGTGTTAACCACTGCTGAAAAAGCGGGGTATCGTGATCGGAGGCAGTCTCTGATTGTTTGGAAGCTGTACAATATAACTTCATTACAACCTCACAAAGCATATAAATGATTCTGATGTACTGTACTCTGATGTACGTCAACGAGTCGGTAGTAGTACAGAAACCACGGAAACTGCTACAACATTCGCCTGATTACAAAACAGGTTCTAACTATGCACTACACTGGTTCAATGGAACTTCTAATGTTAAACACCTAGCCACGTAGCATTTTGGAATTCTTGTCTGAGTGCGCAGCCGCCGGGTACTTGAAAACAAAAACAAGCATGTATATACAATTTATATACAGTAACTTGAGGGCATTACCTTCATGCAGTAGTTGCACTACAAACAGTCTCGAGGCTACAGATTCAACACAAGAATGGATTGAAGTATGAAGGAATGTTTAACTCTGTTGCAGTTGAAGAAGAGAACTCTGAAATGCCTATTTGAGGGTAACAACTGCGTCAGCCTGCGTTTGAAGAATATCAGGCCACCGCAGGTAATTCGGGTAGCCTACTATACGTTAGAGCTAGACTGTTCCAAATGGTGAGGGCAGCAACACAGACGTCTCTGTCACCAAAGGTCCTTAGCCTGCAGCAGAGGATGACAAGCTGGTCCTTGTCAGAGGACCTCAGGGACCTTGATTAGGAATAGTGCTGAAGGAGATCAGAGAGTTACTGGGGTAGAGTCACGGAGATGCTCAATATACAACAGTATGGCTGAGGTTGGGAGTCGCTTTGGTCAAAAGCGTGTGCTAAATGTAATGTGAAAAATCATTTTCTTATGCTCTTGGTATATCTTTGCTTCAAACTTGGTAATGATGAACTAGTGGGAGTTTGTAATTATTCCACGCAACATTAGTTGCTGTGGGAAATATTTGACTTGGCAGGTATGGTTGGGGAGAAGAGGTGTTAGGCTGAGGTTGTGAAATAACGTTCTTGTCATCTGTGCTTCATACTTGAGTGATTGGTGGGTTTTTGCATATTACCAATTCAACATTAGATGCTGTGGGAAATGTTTTACTTGGCATCTACGGTTTTCCTACTCAACATGGCGCTACACACGCTATGCTGAAGGGTGTATGGTTCATGTTCATGCCTGAGAATGAGCAAACAATGAGGTTTTTCAATCAGTACTTTGCCACACAACAGTAGACGTGTGTGAAGCTCGGACAATTAGTGACAAGCTAGGTCATCTACCTAGCTGAAAGGTTCTGCTAATATGGATTAATTGGATTTATTGATTGGATCAAATGTGTCGCAGGGCTTTTACTTTTCTGAGCCGCCATGTCAGTTGAAGTTTGACTTTTGACAGGTTTGGGGGAGCTTTGTATTATTGAGGTCAGCCATGTACATAACGATGTATAAGAACATGAGAGATCTCACAAGGTCACAGAGGACTATGAAATAGTATGCATACTTATGACCACCGCCCAACTTTGGGCATAGGCCACGAACAAGTGCTCTCCAGTCAGTCATTGCGATCCAGTAGTGCATGTTAACATTTACAACATCATCAGTGACCACAGATGAAAGTGTTAAGTCAAACATGTTCTTTATTGTCAATTAACTCTGTAACACTGGGAAATGGGGGGCCCATAATTGGTTCCTCATTACATTGATTGTATTGGGTGGGGGGCCTTTCAGAATTTAAATGACTTTGTCCTGGGCCCAGACAAAGCTGTCAGCGGCCCTGACTGTTAAATTACCACAAGGGTTGAATCTGCATTTGCGAAATAGCAAAAAATAACTAAAAGCATTCATCCTCTTGCCCGAGGTTACTTGCTTCATGCTTGACAATGATGATATTAATTATTACTTTGCCACACAGGTCTAGCCCAGCATTTCTCTAAAGACTATCTATGCCTTCTATTAGCTGCAAGAGACATGGGACAAATGCAGCAGATAAGTGCAATGTAATAGTAACACAATTTGGACTTGGCAGGTGGGAGCAGTCTCATATTTTAGCAGTCTTATGAGAAGACATTATCTAACATAGTATTGTCTATTCATTTTCACACACAATAGTTTCACTGTCACGAATATCCCGTATTTGCTTCTGCTAAGAAGGTTATGTTTTCGGTCGCATTGGTTTGTTTGTCTGTCTGTTTGTTTGTCAGCAGGATAACTCAAAAAGTTATGCACGGATTTGGATGAAATGTTGCATGGAGTTGTTGGAAATGACAAAAGGAACAAGTGGTTGAATTTTGGTGGTGAACTGGATCACGATCCGGATACAATAACTTTTTTAAAGATTCTTCACCAAAAAAGCGTGAACTTTACTGTGTACTTAAGGGTGAGATGGTTATTTTCTCTCTCTCTCTCTCTCTCTCTCTCTCTCTCTCTCTCTCTCTCTCTCTCGCTCTCTCTCTCTCTCTCTCCCCCCTCAGGATGTAGCTATGCAAGCTTACGAGTGCCACTATAGGACAGCGCACTGGCCAACGGATCGCTACTTTGAGCATGTGAAGGAGGTATTGGGTGCGGCCTCCAGCGTCTCTGGGATGGTGGACTGTGCTCCCCCTCCCTGCGCAACCACTGAACCCCCCCCTGCTGTCACACTAGGTACATGCAATCCCCTGTCTCTCGGTCTTTCCTTCTTTTTTTTGCTCTCTATTTCCCCCTCTCTCAACCCCCCCTCTCTCTCTTTCTTTCTGTATGTCATATAGAATATTGAATTTTTGAATTTATTTCTCATAATAACAAGTACAACGGAATTGAGCATTCCTTGTTCATTGAAGTAATACCTAATTAAAATAAAAGGTTTGAAAAATAACTTTAAAAATCTCACACCCATAACCATGTAGTCCAATCACACACATCCACACACATATACACACGAACCTCACACATCATCACAGCCATACACATCCACATTAATGCTGTAGGTATGAAACTATGCTTGGGTAGCATAATTTAGTTCCGCAATGGCTACTTGGCAAAAGCTGTTTTTCAGTCTATTTGTCCTGGTTTTCATGGACCTACATCTACTACTACAAACAGATTTTGAGGGAATAGGGCAGCCAACGATTCTCTCTGCTGGTTTATGACCTCTCTACCTCTCTCTCTCTCTCTCTCAATCAAACAAACAAACTAACTAACTCATGCATGCACAGAGGCATGGCAAGCATGCGCACGCACACACACACACACACACACACACACACACACACACACACACACACACACACACACACACACACACACACACACACACACACACACACACACACACACACACACACACACACACACACACACACACACACACACACACACACACACACACACAGCTCACTGGTGAATAGAGGGACAGGACAGGAAGAGATTACAGTCGGGTGTGATTGTAAACACTAGCTTACTCTCGTTAATCTCCTCCGCTCTTCTCTTTAGGCAACGAGTTGCAGTACCGCTATGGGGAGAGAGTAAACATGAATCTTCCAGTGCTGCTGTTATCTCCAGTGCTCTTCATAATCTCCCTGGCCACCTGGATGGTAAGTCTGCCATTACAATTAACATACTGTAGCAGTACATGCCTTGCCATTACATTACATATGTTGCCCTGTTAAGACACGAGCCCTGTTAAAAACTTGCTGCTATCAGAATGGCAATAACCAACTGCAGATGGGGTTGCTGGCGGACCTATTCACTGAAAAAACTCAACTTCATTATTATAACAACATTGACAAGGGGACAAGGTGGTCCTCGGTCTGAAAAAAATGTGAGAAAAACTGCATTACAGCATTAGAACAGCTCCACCCTCCTCTACTAATTTAACATTACAGTGGCTGACATGGCATTACATTGCATAGCTTTGTGTTGCTTTACTACACACTCACATTATATTACATTACACAACATTACCTTTAGAAGATGCTTTTTATCAAAAGGTTCTTATTCTCACAAAAGAGGACATAAACCAGCTATGGATGTTTGAAGCCATATACCAACTACCCATTTTGTTCCTTAACCCCTTAAGACACTGCTTTATAAATTTGTTGTTACCAGTATGGTAATGACCAAGTCGTGGTGCATTACTAAAGGGCCTGTGTTGTGTCATAGTATTCTAGTGCTATGGTAGTTACATTTCAATGACTATTACCGCGTGCCACTGGAGGTACGGCGCGCATTAAGGGGCTACATCAATAGGCCCTGGAACCAACAACAAATACGATTAGGATCAGCAGTAATGGCAGTCTGAGTGAAAGAGTCAGAGGTTACAGTTGTTATAAAAATGTGTTCTTTTTTACTCCATTCTTATTTCTTAACACATGTCCAACATCTCAACATCACACATCTCAAGGGCAGCAACAACATTCATGGGCCCACAGAAATGACTCAAGAACTACCAGGGCCTATATACTGGCTCAGGAGGCTTGCTGCACCGTTGGTCTCTTGTTTTCCTGCAGTGTTTCACCTCCCCAACCTATGGGGGTGGGCATTTTATACTGACACCGGTAAAACTATGTGTCAAAATAAGAGTAAAGCAGGGTTGGACAGGGCATACAGGGCATTTTTACCTGATGGGCCGACAGTCCCTGCAAGGGCCAGTGCTGTTTTTGTTTGTTTGTTTTTTATTAGCGACTTGCCCACAGTTTAATGAGCGTGGCCCACTGCTCCATCTTCAATATAGACAGTGGACTGAGTCAAGCTGGATAGGCATATAGTACGAAAATAGCTTTTACCATATACCTATGTGAGGGGCCATTTTTAGCCAAAAATGCCCGGTTTTCCTTTTGATCTCAGTCCATCCCTCAACATAGTTGTGCCCTCATTGCTTTTGAAGGTTGAGAGGTATCACCCCTCCTTTGAAGCACATATGCAGGCTTCAAAAGTCTAAAGGACGGTTGTAGCCTGCTGTTTCCTGAGATAACGTTTAATCTTTAAATCACTGACTGACAGAAATACTCTTCAAAGAGAAGAGATGATCTGATAGATCTGCGTCTAACTGTAGATGTGTTGCCAATGCCACACAGAAAAAAAGAATGCAGTGTTAATTCAATACATAGGAAGTCGGTTTACCAACTTTCAGATTGTACACATTTTTTAAAAGTTTGTGACAGGGGCGATTTCTGGACTCAAACAGTCAATAATTTGTGATGGTATTTGGATGGGAAAAGGCAGAACTTGAAAAAATACCAAGTCACTCTAGTCAATCAAAAGTTAAAAAAAAAACAAAAAAAAAAAACCTGGTAACACTTTAGAATAATGGATGCAAAAAAGCATTATAAAGACTTAATAAATAATTAACTATTGATGAACAAAACATTAACAAACGTTTGTAAATGACTAGGACATGTAAACAAATGCTTGTAAATGATTAGGAAATGCTATGTTAATATTTTATATTCATCAAACATTTACAAGTTGCTTGTAAATGAATAAAATACTCTGTTATAAGGTGTGTAAAATCTTGCATATATCATTTGTAGATATTTTATAAAGCATTAATAAAACTTAGTTAATAATAAAAACATTTGTTAATGTTTTATTCATCATTAGTTAATTATTTACTGAGTCTTTACTGAGGAACATTATTATAAAGTGTTACCAAAAACCTTTGTTACATGGCTTGGTTACAGAAACCCTTAAAAAGTCTGATGCATTTTGACCATCTGGCCTTCCTCGGGGATTCAAACGGTGTCAGAGTCTGTTTGAGTCCCTGAGGAGGGCTGGAAGGTATTGGTATTTTTCTGTCTTGATTGTAGCCTATTTGGTCCAAGACTGTGGCATTTCCCACACATCTATGATGCAGATCTCTCAGATCTTTTGTTCTTCAGTTTTTCCTGTTAGCTTTTAAGAATGATCATCATACCTCGTGAGGTATGCCCTCTCTGCCACCCCATTGATCTCAAAAAACCCAAAGAAATCCCATGCAACAAAAGACGGCAAGTAAATTCTTGTTGCTGATTCAATGTGTGGGATTTCCAGCGAAAGGCTCAGCTGAGATTAAATCTCGTCCAACGAACTATTGCGGTTGGTAAATACTTGTTTTTGTTTCCTTACATAATCTGGATTGCATTGAGGAACGTTTTCTTTGTCTGTAGCCCCTTAATGCGCGCCGTACCTCCTGTGGCACACTGTAATAGTCGTTGAAATGTAACTACCATAGCACTACAATACTATGACACAACACAGGCCCTTTAGTAATGTACCACGACTTGGTCATTAGCATACTGGTAACAACAAATGTATAAAGCCGCGTCTTAAGGGGTTAAGTATATTAAACATTTAACTGATTCGTGATGCTGGCAGGGGTCCTGTGACTGGAACGTGTTGGCCATTATGATGTTTGTGGCTCAGCCCGTTTTAGACGATTTTGTAGACGATTTTGTCCCTTTTTAGGCTATGAATACACGTTTTCACCAGACTTTGAGTGCGCCTCTGCTTTCTACAAGTTATTGCTTCTACTGTATGTTTTTTTAGTTGACACAGCAGGTGAAACATTCACTGCATTGGCCCTGTATGAGTTTGGGGCCACGTATATTGTCACTATTGAGTGAGTGAAAGTGTTGTGCTGTACTGTGGTCTTGTATTGTCTATTTTGTCTATTTTGTGCCATGCAGGCACCTCTTCCATCTGCACCTTTGTTTTGAGTGTTGTTTTGGCTCAACATCTGCTACAGTTGAGTGTTGTTTTGGCTCAACATCTGCTACAGTGTTGTTTTGGCTCAACATCTGCTACAGTGTTGTTTTGGCTCAACATCTGCTACAGTTGAGTGTTGTTTTGGCTCTGCTACAGTTGTGTACGGACACACCCGTTTTTCTTTTAAAGACGTTATCAGGGCGTCTGGGTCAAAAGACATGCAACATAAAATGTTCCTTCCGTGCAACGGATACTTTTACTTACTGTAACTGTCAAAAACATTATTTTTATTTATTTTCAAGTGAATGCATGAAAGCCAAGGCTCTAATAGCCGTTCTACAAATATAAACAAACCCCTTTCGCTAGATGTGAGGGCACCTGGATACATGCCCAACTGCACAGGCAAGGTAGCAAGGAATGCCGCTTTTCAAGTCAGTGAAGCCGCAGCATTACAGTATGCTCTGTTTTCCCTGGAACTTGTATTGTATGCTGTGGGAACAATAATTTTACAGGGTAATAGGGGCTGTTTGAATTGCACTTAAGAGATAGGAGAGGTGCCAGTTAGGACAAGTGCTGCATTTACTTGGAACCAGGGGTGGAATGATAACATACAGGGCCCCAGGGCAAAACACTGATAGGACCCTTTAGGGGGTGGAATCCTGCTATAGCTCCACCGTAGGCTGGAACACAAAAGTGTTGTTGACTGTAGTATTATTGCCCAGGGCCCAGGGCTGGAACACGTAAATGTGATAAATGTGATAAATGTGAAATGTTATGGAATGGGAATTTGGGATGCTTCTCCACTGGGAGAAGTAACATGACAGTTGTAAAAATGTTGGTATGTTGGAGCTGAATGAACACGGATTTAATGCAGGATGAGAGTCTTGCCTTTTAAATACAACTTTTATTTCATGTTTTTATGTGCTTCAGACTCTGAGATCATTAGGTTTTTATAGGCTGGCAGTACTGTAGGTAGCAGGCATTTTTTTTCCTTGTTCGCTGGAAGCAGTATTATGATAGTAAAGATTATATGGGCTGTGTTTTAACAGGGCACTGTGTGAGTAAGTGCTTATCTCCATTGAACATGAATGTGCCATGTTTATTTGGAATGCTTCCCTGTTCGCGGGAGGTGCGGGGGTGGGGGGATGATTTAGTCACTACTATAGAAATTGAAAGTGATATAAGTTCGACAAATTGCATGAATGTCTATGAGTCATGTCATGTCATGCTATGTGCCTTAGGCTACAGGCTACATGAAGGAAAAGGGTGAAATGTACTTGCCTGGAGCATTACTGTGTGTGTGTGTGTGTGTGTGTGTGTGTGTGTGTGTGTGTGTGTGTGTGTGTGTGTGTGTGTGTGTGTGTGTGTGTGTGTGTGTGCGTGTGCATGTGCGTGTGTGTGTGTGTGTACTAGGACAGTCAAAAAAAGATGAGGCGCATACAAGGCTTACAGGTTGAAAAAGTGTATTGTGGCCGTCAAATTAACAAAAAAAGTCAACGGAAAATATCTGAAGCTACAAACGTTTCGGACCTAGTCCATTATCAATGTCTCCTGTGTGTGTGTATACCTTGTAGGTTCTACGGAGGACTGGTGTGTGTGTGTGTGTAAAGCGCGGCAGCAGAGACGAGCCCACGGGGGCGGAGAGTCCACCAGAGCCTCAAGGGACTGAGGCCCAGTGCGGAGCTGCGCCAGGGAGCCCACTGCAGCTCTCACTGATGTCACTGGAGAGGTATGGTTCATGATCAGTCACCAATCAATCACGACCAGTTTCAAGTATGGTTATCACTGGGGTGAGATTGTGAGATTGGGAGGGATTTTCAAACTTCCGGAGCCTGAAAGTCTGTTTCCCGTAGTCAGCCCCCACCATGACAGGGAAAAAAATGGCTTCATTGCTTCGACCAGAAAGTTTGCCCCTTGATTGTGTATATTTGATACAAATCTGTCCACCTGTGAAAAAGCTGTCGCTCAACGAACTGGCAATGACCAGGTAACCAGAGAACATTGCGTCTTCAGTGGTCTGAGGAACAATAACATCAAAAATTATTCATATGCATTAATACACTTGGATAATAATATCAAGACGAAAAGGGAGGGCTGTTACTTATGATGATGGACAACATCAAAACCAATTAGCATGGCAGTTAAGGACATTGCCGTTTCCAATGTGGTTGTGTTCATAAAACTCTCCAAGCATATTTGGAAAGGTCTCTACAGTGTCGACCAGTAGCATATCGTACAGAGGCATTTGATACTGTTCATGGGGTTTAATACCACTCTCTGAGAAGTGTGATATCACCACAGCTACCAGACTAGTAGAATGCCAAAACCAATACACAATATCTGGACTAGACGTTGTTATCAGAAACAGTGCTTTAATACAGAGGCCCTTTAATAACCTTATTGTCAGCACAATGGCAATGGCATGTCTTAATCTGTTACTGTAAGACTCAGTAATGTCATAAGAATGTTGGTTTGATGTAGTTACGCTTTTTCAGCAAAAAGTGAGTGGGATCGCCATCGATGGCGATCTCTATCTGTATAATTTGAGAAATGTAGCAAGATGCTGTATTGATAACTTAGTCTGCCGTGTCAGGTGGAGATTTAAATCTTATTCATTCTCCTCTTGGGTTGAAATTATTACTAAATTTGCTACATAATTTGACTTCCGTGCGGGCCTACAGTAACCTGTAGCCTAGGGGCCCCGGGCCTTCTTAACACGACCCTGCTCGAGAGTACTGTGACTTTTTAAGTAATATTTTGTACTGTATTTCAACAATACTTTTTAAGGTGACTGTCAGCCCTTGTTTATTTGCCACTTACAGCATTGGTCATTGTGGTAGTGATGCCCCGTTAGACTAATTATACCTTTTTGATGGGTGTGTTTACACAGATCTTTGTGAATGCCACACGCTTCATCGAAAGTGTTGCCCAGCTTTCATACTATAGTGTCTATCGCGTGCCATTCATTCATTGAGAACATTCCTTTTTTGTTTTGCTACAGGCAATCACTACAATACTGTACTATACACTTACTTAAATGAAGATTTCAGAGGATTAAAACATTGGAGACAGTTCTGAACATGACAAACCTCACTTTCCACCTTTTCTTCTTCTGACAGACAGCATAGTGTCTGTAGTGGGTTGTACACCTGTTGAGTTGCCAGCTCAACTATTATATGGGCAAAGCAGTAAATTACTCCTTTTGAAAGGGGTGTGTCTGCCAAGTGAATCAAAGTACAAAATAACCCTGACAGTTTGGGACAGTTGTAGCTTTAGAAAAGTTGCAACCTCACAAATAAACAAAGTCCATACAGTACAATGCATAAACGTAACCCCTTTGCGCAGAGCATATGTTATAACCTTACTGTCACCAAAATTGTAATGGCTATGTCCTAATCTGTTACTTAAGGCTCTCTGAAATGTCATAGCAATGTTTTTAAAATACGGTTGAGTACTTTCAGCAAATAGTAAATAGGCCCGTCGGCGACCCCATTTTCATTAAGCCAAAAACAAACAAAAATATTATTATTATTTGTAAGGATGGATGCTTAGGTGCCGCCCACAGATTATACTGCCCACAGATTGAAGAAGTTGTTCCACAAATGATCATGACCCTAGTTTCAAATGACCCTAGTTTCCATCCTTTTTCACAGACAAGTTTTCAATGCTTATTGGCTACAATGGGACCCAATCAGGGTGGGCTTTCTCATCTATTCTATTTTCTCTGGCTTAAGGTAGTTTAGCGGGTGGCCGGCGTGATTACTTTTTGATTCACCGAGCTGTGGGTGATAGGCAGCGACAGTACCCACTCAGCTCGGTTCAACCGAAAAAAAGAGTGCTGTTTTTTTAGCTGTGCCGTGCCGTACTTTCTAATCGAAGGGCAATAAACTGCAGCCGAGTCGTGCTGGGTCGAGCTGTACCGGGTAGAAAACGTGCAGTGGAAAAGGACCTATTGTTGTCCAATTGAGGCTGACGAACTTGAATCTGTCACACCATTTTCCAATCCACTTGAATCTGTAATCGTATGCTAATAGCATTTCGGGAAGTGAAAGTCTTCCAGACACATTGTCAGCAAACTGACTTGAATTGGTAATAGAGCTTCAGAAAGCGATAGTCGTCCTGGCACGCTGTTGTCTTACTGACTTCAATAATCACTTGCTAAAAGAGTTTTGGGGTGTTGACAGTCCTGTTGCTACACAGTTGTCTGACTGACTGAACTCGCTCACCGTAATTAGCTCAACTACTCAGCCCACTAGGTGAGCTAATTAGCTAAAGTCAAGAGCCGGCACAAGCCAGACAGAATGCAGAGCAGGACTTTAACTTTCGTAATCAAGCTTGAACTGGTAATCTATAGCACATAGGGCATTTCCTGGTGAGCCGAAAGCCATCAGCGGGGGCAACGCTGTGGGGTATTTTGGATTTTCTGAAACCGGCTCACAATGTAGAAAAAAACAAAAAAAACGTTTTGGGTCCGAGTCCATTCCTGTTCTAGGGCCACTTAGCGTCTCTCAGTTCATGGCACACCATGAAAATACAGCACTCCCAAAGCTGTTATTCTGCACACCATGGAAATACAGGACTCCCAAAGCTGTTATTCTGCTTACGGCCTGGTTGACACACTTTAGAATGTATTATTTGCAATATAAGTAAATTAATGCATCTAATCAATTTAATCAATTTTTTTAATCATTACCTGATTGAAGCAAACTGTCCTATTTGGGCCTCTAAGCACATGCCAAATGGCTCTCCCTGAGAAGTGCTGTTTGCTGAAAAATGAAACAACGTCAAATCAATATAGCTAAATCGCAAGCAGTGCAAAGTAATATTATTACTTGATTACTACTTGTCGGACATGTAGCCCAAGATACAAGACAATTTCTCTTGAATAAATGAGATAATCTTTTAGTGGAGTTGAATGACTTTCTTACTAGTTTGCTTTTTTATCTGCGCTCACATGCATTTTTTTTTAACTATCATTCAGCCACAAGATGCACTAGATGTACTGGGCTGTATTAGGGTAGTTTCATTTTAAGTTTTATCAGAGAAACTTACTTTGTGAGAAAGTGTACTCACTTATCACTGCACTACATAGGATGCACTTTCATGGTTATGTTCCCAGTGAAGTAAATGAATGAAGATTTTCCATCCATGCTATATAAGAAAATAACGAAATCGCAACAAAATCTGATGTTTGCTATGCTGTCCACCTGTGTTCTTTTGCAGAAGCACACAGAGTATCGTGATCGTGGATGTACCAGACGATTCAGAGGTCTGAACTGAAATACAGCTGCTTCAAGACGACGAGAGAGAGAGAGGGAGAGAGAGAGAGAGAGAATGGACTGCTGACAGAAACTGCAAAAAATAAAGACTGCTGCGACACAAGAAAGATGTGGAAAGAAGGAAGAGAGGAAGAGAAATAGATAGAGCAAGAGATAGATAGAGAGAGAGAGAGAGAGAGAGAGAGAGAGAGAGAGAGAGAGAGAGAGAGAGAGAGAGAGAGAGAGAGAGGCATCTCGACTGGAGACACCTAATCAACAGAACAGCGTGTGAATGACTCGAAGGGCAAAAATGTGGCAAGAAGAAGATTTACACCATGCGGGCCGTGGTGGCAACAGATCTCGACTACAGCAACATGCACACACACATACACACACACACACACACTCGCTCTCTTTCACTCACACACACACACACACACACACACACACACACACACACACACACACACACACACACACACACACACACACACACACACACACACACACACACACACACACGTGCGCGCGTTTCGGCTTGTCTTCCTCTACAGCCTTTCAGAGACGTTTTTCTTTGCATTGCTGAGGCATTTGTGCGGCTCCCTTTTGAAGATCAACAGACAGGCATCCGGGAGCGAGGGGTTCAGTCAGTGAAGGAACTCCAGTGGCATTTATTCCCTCCTTTCTTTCTTTTCTTTTTGCTTTTTTTGTGGTTGTTTTCTTTGTCTGTTTTGAGACACCACACAGAAAGCGAGCCATTTTTCTCAATGTATTGTGTGTGAGTGCAGTAAGTAATGTCAACTTGCACCTGTGTGTGTGTGTGTGTGTGTGTGTGTAAGTTACATTGTTTCATGGGAGGGAGGAGACACATCTGTTGGGTAGTGTCCGAGTGTATTATGTGGGTGTACAAGTAATGTTACAGTATCTTGCACCTGTGTGTGTGTGTGTGTGTGTGTGAGAGCACGTGCGTGTTTGGTGTTTGAATGTGCGTGTATGTGTGTGTTTGTGTTTTCAAGGGGGGAGGAGTACGTAGCTATCGCCTGGCCTTGCCCCTGCAGGCAGGAGTGTGTGTGTGTGTGTGTGTGTGTGTGTGTGTGTGTGTGTGTGTGTGTGTGTGTGTGTGTGTGTGTGTGTGTGTGTGTGTGTGTGTGTGTGTGTGTGTGTGTGTGTGTGTGTGTGTGTGTGTGTAAAATGGCAGTGTTCAGTGGGAGGGAGGATGAGACCGTCATTATCGTGTGGCCTTGCCCTGCAGGCGGGATGTGGCTTGTGTGTGTGTGTGTGTGTGTGTGTGTGTGTGTGTGGGTCAGACTGCTCTCATGAAAGGCTTGTTGTAAACAACAGTGTCTGTCCTCCAGCTCTGCCATCACTTTATGATCCTGCCCTCTTTCAAATAAAGATGGATAGAGAGAAAAAGGCGGAGAGCTCGCATGAGAGAGAGAAGGAGAACTTTCCCAAATTACATATAACACTTCACCTTTTTATTTTATGATTCTGCAGTCAAGACAGACGGACAGAGAAATCTGAAGAGAGAGAAACATGGAGTGAGAAAGACAGACTGAGAGAGAAAAGGAAAAGGAGAGAGAGAGAGGAAGGGAGAAATACAAGATAGACGGATAGAAAGACAGAGAAATGCCCCTAAACTATCCGGAGTGGCCCCGAACAGAGTGTCTGCTTGTCCCAGACAGGGGTTTTCAGGACCAGACATGATCACGCACATGGCCCATTTATGTTTGATGCAAAGCATGCCAGAAATGTATAGCGAATTCACCATGCATCCTCCTCACATCACAACTCTGCATGTGCGTGTATGTAAGTATGTGTGCACATCTGCACATGCGTTTGCGTGTGTAAGTATTCTGTACTGTACGTGTGTGTGTGGGAGAGAGAGAGAGAGAGAGAGAGAGAGAGAGAGAGAGAGAGAGAGACAGAGAGAGAGAGCGAGAGAGAGAGTGAGAGAGAGAGAGAGAGAGAAATTAATGTCTGCACATGAGCGCATGTGTTTGTGTGCACATGTGCAGTACAGTATGTGTGTGTGTACCGTATGTGTTTGTGCGTCTGCACATGTGAGCATGAGTGTCTGTGACTCCGTGTGAGAGTGTGAGACAGGGCTATAGCAGGTGAGAGACGTTACAGTTCCAGTGGTCTTCTGGTAGTAATGGCTCCCAGCGCTGAATGGATCAAATGTGTGTGAATGGGACCAGAGCAGTGGGTGAGACTGACCTCAATTTTACTGACTCACTCTCACTGCACACTGTAAAACATTGCAGCCAGTTAAACATGAAATAGTGAGTTGCCCTACTGCCTTAAAGGAACAGTCCACCTTTTTTTGATTTTCGCATATTTGCAGTATTTCCAAGCATTATTCATGAATGTGCATTTCATTTTCTTCTCAGTTTTTTCAGTAATTAGATTTATTGGATCAGCATAGCTCAGCATAATCACCGGAAGTGAATGGGGGCATTAGCATCAAGCCACAAGTGATCACAGGCAGGATTAAATAGCTGTATTGCACTCTGGTGAATTTTACATTAATTTTAAAGTACTTTATAAGTACATTTGATGATGTTTTGTTTGCCCCCATAGACTTGCATTGCTACACTTAATTTGGCTATACTGTTAAACTAGGCAATGGAAACACATAGACAAAAAATATGTGCACATTCATGAATAATGCTGGGAAATACTGCAAATATGTGAAAATCAAAAAAGGCTGGACTATTCCTTTAAGTTTGTAAGTTCACTCAGCTCGAGACATAACTCAAGTCAAGGCTTTGTCAAGTTGAGTTAACTTACAAACTTAAGGCAGCAGGGCAACTTACTTTTTTTCTTTTAACTGGTTGCAATGTTTTACACAGACACACTACACGCACACACACACACACACACACACACACACACACACACACACACACACACACACACACACACACACACACACACACACACACACACACACACACACACAGAAACAGGTCCGGATTATCCATAAGGGCCAGCAGCACAGTGCCCAGTGGCACCAACTGTTTTTGACCAGTGAGGGGGCACCACAAGACACAAACTTAACACATATTGTTTATAAAGGGGGCACCAGTGAGATTTCGTGCCTGGGGGCCACCACATTGGCTTAATACGGCCTGCACTGAAAACATGGACACACAGAGATGCACAGACTTACAGACACACTATTAGTCCACACAGGCAAACGGACAGAGAGTCAGGACCACACACACACATACACACACATACATAGTCAAATACACATTGAACCAACAGATTCACACAAAAACACAGACAGCCCAATTGAGCCCAGTGACACACATTGTCTCTGTCTATCTCTCTTGAAACACACGCGTGCGCGCGCGCGCACACACACACACACACACACACACACACACACACACACACACACAGAACTCACGAGGGGCCAATGAGCAAACTCTGACTGAGACACTGAGACTCATAACAGCTTTCTAACAAAGATATGAAGTCACACGGGGACGCTCCACTCAGTGCAGGCGATGACTAAAAAACACGATCCATTGAATCATAACAGCCTTTGATAGATGTCAGTCTCTTTCCCTATAGCTCTCTCTGTTTCTCTATCCCTTACCCATCTCTTCCTCTACTTTCCATCTCTTTTCCCTCCCTTCATATTCATATGCTTCTCTCTCTCTCTCTCTCTCCCTCTCTCCTCCTCCGGTTTCCCACCATCCATCTCTCCATCTCCAGCCTCTCCCTCTGTTTTCCATCCTTTCCTCCTCTCACTCTCTATCCCTTTATCTTCATCTCTCTCCCTTTCTGTCTTTCCGCTGCTCTTCCATCTCTCACTCTCTCCATCCCCCATGCCCTCCCTCCCTCTCTCTCTCCCTCCCTCTCTTTAATGTGATGGCCAGTCCACAGACTCATTGTTGTATGATTGGCCGCTTTGACATTTATGTCCCAAGTCGCTGTGGGCAGGCTATCGTCAGACCGCAGAGCAGAAGCACGCACAATGAACTCTCACAGGCAACACACACGCATGCACGCACTCTCACACGCACGCACGCGCACACACACACACACACACACACAATTAACTCTCACAGGCTACACACACACACATGTACGCACTCACATGCACGCACGCACACATACATGCACATAATGAGCACTCACAGGCTACACATACACACACACACACTCACGGACACGCTCTCTCTCTCTCTCTCTCTCTCTCTCTCTCTCTCTCTCTCTCTCACGCACACACACACACACACACACACACACACACACACACACACACACACACAATGAGGTCTCACAGACTACAAAACATGCCAATGCTTTATGGGGGACATCTACTCATCTGTCATGGTTTACCCTGACCTTGGACACACACACTTGCACACACACACGAATGCATGCACATTCACACGCACAGACATACTAGATATATACTCACGCGCACATCCATGCTTTGCATGCACACTTGTGCCCACTTTTTCGCTCTCACTGTCGCCCCCTCTCTTGCGCACACACAGTTACACTCGGTTCCACAACATAATGTGACATGCGTGACTCACTGATGTCATGACACATGTCATGACACATATGGACTGAATATCTCTCTCTCACACACACACACACACACACACACACACACACACACACACACACACACACACACACACACACACACACACACACACACACACACACACACACACACACACACACACACACACACACACACAGAGCTTAGGTGAACCCACGTCTGCTGAGTCACTAAGTCACAAAGTGACGCCTGTTAGTTGGGGGGCGCCCCATGTCATTCACAAGCACACAGGCACGCACACACACACACACACACACACACACACACACACACACACACACACACACACATGAACACGAACACTCATAAAAACGTTGACCCCCACCAAGATGAAATGGACCCACGTCTAGTGAGTCACAAAGTGGTGCTTGTTGGTGGGGGGGGCACCCAACTGATTCACAGACGCGCACACGCACACACATACACATTGACCCACACAGAGCGGAGGTGGACCCCTGTGATTCAAGCATACACGCACGCTCACATGAAAACACACACACACACACACACACACATTGACCCACACAGAGCTGAGATGGACCCCTATGATTCATGCATGCATGCAAACACACGCACGCATGCAGGCGCAGGCACACGCACACACACACACACACACACACACACACGCACAAACACACACACATTGTGTGCGACTGAAAGTGTTTTCTGCCTTACTCACTGTGTCATAATCCATTACCTCAAGAGTTATTCAGCTGGACCGTCTGACCGCAACGTGTGTGTGTGTGTGTGTGTGTGTGTGGATGAGATGATGTCGATCTCCCTCCTAGGCCGCTGCCCTCCCTTACCTCATTTGGTATGTATTAGAGAGTGTGTGTGTGTGTGTGTGTGTGTGTGTGTGTGTGTGTGTGTGTGTGTGTGTGTGTGTGTGTGTGTGTGTGTGTGTGTGTGTGTGTGTGTGTGTGTGTGTGTGTGTCTACAGCTCCCACCAAGGCCTCCCACGCATTCATAACATGAAATGGATCTCTGGAGAGCCACAGAATTAAAAAAAACGTTAAAAACGACCGATTTGCTGCGCATACAGTACTGTATGATGAGAAATGTCCAAGTGTGATGTTACCAAAACCACAGTATTAGTGTGTCTGTCTGTGTGCATGCGTGTATCTCTGTAACTCTTTTCAGGCCAGGCTGGTGCCCGTTCCATAACAAGTTAACGTTCCAAATCAAAGCACTTGTATTCACATCAGATTTTTTAACTTTTTCTGCGATGTCATGGTTCGCTGAGAAAAAAACAAGCATCTTTCGATTTGCTTCGCAAATTAACTTTCCGGTTACTGAACTATCAGAATTTCAGTGTGAACACGTCATTCGGTTCGAGACTAAAGGTGCGGGAACGGGCACCAGCCTGTCAGCCTGAACCCACCGTATGCGTCTGCATATGCTGTGTGTATCTGTATGTATGTGTGCTTGTGCTTGCAGTTTGGAGGTTGTGGGTGAGAACTTGCTTGATCAAGAGTGGCATGATCCCAAAAGTATTTTCAAAAAGACCGGACGCTGGAGCGCACTTGACAGTCTTGACTGGACATTTCTACAGCGAGCTATAGACGAAGACAAATATTACACTGGACAAAATGGATTTACGGTATCATAGCAACACATGATGATGATAATGATGCAAATGTTACTGCTGTACTTTATTGTGAAAAAGGCCTGTTTACCCCAATTTTTTGTACAATAAAATCACTCCTTTACTCTATAGGTATATTATATATATGGTATTACAGTGATCAATATGTGTGTTTTTGTGTTTGAATGTGTGCATGTGCATATGTGTGGGAATGTATGAGAGAGATGGAGAGAGAGAGAGAGAGAGAGAGAGAGAGAGAGAGAGAGAGAGAGAGAGAGAGAGAGAGAGAGAGAGAGAGAGAGAGAGAGAGAGAGAGAGAGAGAGAGAGAGAGAGAGAGAGAGATTGTTTATATTAAAAATAGATTCATCAATTTATGATACAGAACAATTTTCCCATTCCATGCACATACCACTAGACTTCCATGTTGTTTTGAATTGGACTTTGCCAGGAGAAAAAATGGTGCAGTCAAGAATATCATTAGCTCCTCCTCTATATGGTTGTCAGAGTGATTGTTCTACAGGTGTTCTCTACCCTAACTCTAACTGACCAGGCGTAAGGAGTACTTAAAGCGATATTGTGCCATTTTTGGAAATAAGTTCATTTTACACCTCCCCTTGAGTTAAATGATTGAGTTCTATCTTTCTCCTGTAATTTCAGTGATTCACTGAGTGAGTGTGACAGTGCAAATTCTACATCCAAGCTACCAATTAACATTTAACACCAACAGTTAGCTGGTCTAACAGGATTCAATGTTAATTCCTAACTTGGAGGAAAAGTTTGCACTGCCAGACTCAAAGAACGACTGCAAATACTGTACAGAAGAAATGTACAACTCAATCATTTACCTCAAGGAGAGGTGTAAAATGAACTTATTTCCAAAAATGATAGAATATCACTTTAAGTATTATGTGCCCCTTTGGCAATATATCAATCAGTAAGTGAAGATTTTCTTGCACACCTCCTTGGTCAGGTGCGTAGGAGTGGAACCCCAAAGTCACCAACGTTAGATCAAAGAAAGCTCCCGCACACTGTTCACATTTGCATGGTTTAATGCAACGTTTCGGTCTACTGACCTTCTTCAAGCAATTCAAACCTGAATGCTTGAAGAAGGTCAGTAGACCGAAACGTTGCATTAAACCATGCAAATGTGAACAGTGTGCGGGAGCTTTCTTTGATCTAGCAATATATCAATCAGAAATAGGTCTCACATCATCACTTAAAGTTTATACATAAACTATTTTACCTTGCACATGTACAGTACCTTATCTTGCATGTGCGATAAAAATATTGAATGTAGGCCAATAAAATCATTAATCAGGCCTATTAACTTTTTAGTGATATGATATGTCTATTGCCAAGGGCGCACCTCATACTTCAGTCTTCAGTCTTCAGGCTTAAGTAGTACTACTTAAAGGTACACTGTGCAGGAAATGGTCAAAAAAAGGTACTGCAATTATGCTGCTCATTGAAACTGGGCTGCCTATTGCCAAATTTGATCTTTACATGAACGTTTACTAAGTAATAAACAAATATTTTCTAGTATGGTCCAAGTAGAGTCATTTTTGCAGCTAAAAATGGGCATTTAGGGAAATTCAAAATGGCGGACCATGGAGAAGAGCCCCCTTTTCATGTATGAAAAGTGCAATTTTTCCAGTCATAAACGAATACTTGATGGTGGTGGTAAGTATTCATGAAAAAGGTAACATTAGTGAATGGGCAGCATGAATTCTGGAAATAAACAACTAAAAATCTCACACAGTGTCCCTTTAAATGTTTTTGGGAAACTCAGCCCAGGTCATCTATAGTGTGTAGGTGTCCATAGTCCTGTTGGTTGTCTGGTTGCTACAGGTAGCCTTGACGACTGTATTGTTGCTCTTGGTAGCCTTGTTGACCATACTGCTGTTGCTGGAATCCCTGCTGACCATACTGTTGCTGTTGGTATCCTTGGTTACCATAATCTTCCTGTTGGTATCCTTGGTTATCATACTGCTGCTGGTACCCTTGCTGATTGTACTGTTGCCGCTGGGAATCCAGTTGATCGTAGCCCTGTTGGTTTTGCAGAGTGTAATCTTGCGGCTGATCATAGCCTGATTGCTGCAGGTGGTAGCCTTGGCCTTGTTGACCCGGGCTGTCACCATGGTCACCACCCTGACGATCAGAGTCATCATCCACTTCCTCTGCCTGGTCTTCCGCCTCCACGGAGGAGCCAATCAGCTTCTTCTTGTCCCTCTTCATCTTACGGCCGATGTTCTGGTATATCATCACCGCGAAGGAGAACTGAACCACCTGTGTGAGCGTGTGTGCGTGTGTGTGCGTGCGTGCGTGTGTGTGTGTGTGTGTGTGTGTGTGTGTGTGTGTGTGTGTGTGTGTGTGTGTGTGTGTGTGTGTGTGTGTGTGTGTGTGTGTGTGTGTGTGTGTGTGTGTGTGAAACACAATTGAGAGACAGAGACAGCGACAGAGATTGATTCATTAGAGTTACGCTCCATTCACTGAGGAAAAACAAGGTTGATTGGTGATATTGCACAATACAGCTTTCATATCTACTACACCTGTATGAATAACAGTCCAAGGTCCATACCAATGATAACACCTATATTCTCTGCCAACCAGCTCTCCAGTTTACCTTGGCATCCCTGTAAAAAGAAAACCAGTTACAGGTAGCATGACACACATACAGTACTGGCACAGTCAAACATGTACTGGTTGCCTACTGTAGCCTGCTGGGTTCGGTAACACTTAACTTGACATATCCCTGCATGACACATTCATAACAGAATTTATACACTTTGCATGCAGCAGTCATGACTTTTCATTAGACATTCATGCCAAAACTTGCATGAACATGGAAGATGAAAGGACAGCAACTTGTTAACATAAAAGATAAAAAACGCAGCATTGCGGGTTAAATGAGGTGGTTAGATGAAGCTTTTATTTTGACAAGTTGCTGTCCTTTTGTCTTCCATGTTTATGAAAGGTTTGCTATGAATGTCTTACAAAACTGTCACGAATCCTTCATGCAAAGTGTGCTGCTATGAATGTGTTATGCAGTGACGCACCAAGTAAAGTGCAACCCTGGGTTCTAAAACTATGGTACTCTATGGCAGATCATTTAAACAATATGCAATAATGCTTTATTGTAATTACATTACAGAGACATTCACATGTGCTGGTATAATTTTAAATGCTAGTTAAATTCAAGATTAAATTATTTCTGCAGAATGCATGTCTCAGAGGCGGTTAATTCCCTAACCAAGACCATTTACAGACACATCAGCAGTGGCAGAGAATTAGACAAATTACAAAATGGCAAACTATTCCAACTGTCGTTAAATTAATGAGTACAAGGTTGTGGTTTCCCTCCATAGCTTGTGTGGTGACGCTTGTGTTTTAACCACAGTCGTAAAATATGTAAGTATTTCTCTGCAAGTCCAGACAGTCAGGTCAAAAGGGTTCGAATAGGCAGCATGTGAAATGAAAATGATTCTATTTTGAATCCTGTTACCCACAGCATGGCTGCCCACAGGTGAAATAGTCGGAAAATTGCCACTGCCACTGAGATTATGTAGAGGAAAGCAAAAACAGAAGTAGACCCAGACAGGAGAGTGGTCGTGAGTCACAGTGTTTAGTCATTGGCAACTTTCTATTTCAAGCTCATTGGCAACCATTGTTAGACAAGGTTCTCAAACTTTCTATTTCAAGACTTTCAGAAGTCCTTTTTTTCACAAACATTGGGAAAGGACCTAAGCACATGACACAACACAGAGACTTGAAGAGCTATTTCCTTAGGCCAGTAAACTTGAGTAACCCCAGCAGCAGAAAATGCTATTGCCTGTCGATGTGTTGGCCTAGCACAGCGGCATCAGAAATACTCAATCCAAAAGGCCACAAGAGTTGTCCTTCAACCACAACATCAGAGGTGGACTTTCCAATTGCCTAGTGCCCCGACCAAAATCTGTCCTCCATAGGGGCCCCGACTGTCACACCAGTCGCGGTAAACACACAAGAAAAATAGGCTAGATCTTAATTTGCCACTTTTGTAAAGTAATCAAAGATATATATACTGTATGAGATAAAACATAGCACCAAAACACAGAATTTTACGTCTGTATTATGATTCAATGTTTATATTTCGCCTAGGGCCCAAAAATGGCTAGATCCGCCCGTGCACAACATCCCATTCCATTACATTTAGCAGACACTTTTATCCAAAGAGACTTACAAACAAGGACATAATCAATAGCATACACTGCATGCAGAAGTAGAAAGTGCACATGGGCAGGGCCGGATTAAGATGACCTGGGGCCCCTAGGGTACAGGTTGCTGTGGGGCCCCCGAAAGGCAAATTTCTTGACAAATTTACATAGATATGGGTCATACTTACGAGGTAGGAATTAAGGATAACTTGTCTACTAACTGTACTCAACATGACAGATTCACTTTCCAGTATTGCATCTTGCCACAATTTGGCCCTTTTTCAACTTTGGCCGATCAGGGGTCCCCTGGCAGGTGGGGGCCCCTAGGCTGCAGCCATGGCAAGCATTTTTTTAAAAATTAGTTTTAAGTGCATTATATTTAGGGTTAGTGTATAGGAGTTCAGTGCTTCAGAGGTTAATGCCAGACTAACACTCTTGCTGTGTATCTTGGTTTAGGTCTGTGTAGAAAGTTGGAGGGAAGCGGACGGGGGGGCTGGATTGAGTGCCTGTGATGGAGTGGCCAGCATCACCTGGGCTGTGGGTGCGCTCTGACTGTCACACCAACGAGCCTGGCTCTTTGGTGTAGCGGTCAGAGCCCCAGTTTAGTAACCCTGAAAGTTTGGGTTTGAGTCTCGACGGGGCAACTCAACTCCCCTTCGCTACAAATGTTGTCAGAAGTGAGATGACCAGTCGTGAGGTCATTGGAGGTACACCCAGCTGTGTTAGCCATACGGGGGACGCCAGGAAAGGGAACCCTGGAGCGAGGGACCCCAGCATGGATTCTGGGGCATCCTGAAATGGGAGATGTATGGTGGGTGGTAAATGAGGGACACCAAGAGTGTGTGAAGCGTACAGGTCTGTGTGTGTGATCTGCAGTGTATTGGAGTGACCATCATTTGGGTTGTGGGAGCACTCTGACTGTCCCGCCAACAAGCCTGGCTTTTCGGTGTTGTGGTCAGACCAACTCCCTTTCACTACAGTCCCCATTACATTGTTTGTATTGAGTGGGGGCCCTCTCAGAAGACCTTATCCCTGGCCCGGCCAAAGCTGTCAGTGACACTGGTGCGTTGTTGGGGAGGCCTTGGAAAGGTGAAAACAGGGCTATGCTATACCGTGCACTGTGCTATAACGTGCTGTTATAACGCAGCTTGAACACTAACCATTGCATCAATCACATCCCCATGCATAGTTTGAGGTAAACCTTAGTATAAATATATTAAAACGCAAAGAAATGACAAAAACAGTACTTTTACTTGTGTCCTCCTGTGACCAGGGGTGTCAAAATAGAGCTATTAGAGCTATTGTTTGCACAAAGGATAAAGCAGAACTTATGTAACTGCCACTTAGGGACAAACGTACTCAGACACCAAGAAACAGGAAGAAAGGAAAGAAAAGAATATAGAAAGTAAAAAAAAATGTTCAGCATTACGTGAGGAGGTATTTTTCTATCTTAAGAGTTATACATACTCCTGCCGTTTGCCGACGTTTCATTGCCTTCCATCCAGCATTAAGCAATGCGTACCAGCTCACGTGCCCGCCTGGGGCACTCCTCCGCCAGGCTACTGACTGCAGCACAGCCTCCCTAGAACCTCCAGTGGCCTTACAGTAAATCTCTCCCCAACACTGACCAATGCTTACTTCAAACCAGCAACATTGATGAAACTATGACCTGGCTGCTATACAGTATGCAATGAGTAATGAGTACTGAGAAAATAAAACAAAGAAGTGGAACCAGACAGGGCACTGTAGGCCTACAGCCACCAAAATATCAGGGACACGTGAAAGTGGAAACGGGTGACAAACACATGCGAGAATTATGTAACGTCATGGCTCGTTCTACACCAGGCTTGTAGCTTGGAGTTTGGCTTTCACTTGTCATTCTTCTTCTATTTCACACTCTGGTGGTTAAAGGTCCAGTATACATGCCATTTTTAATCGTTTATTTTCAAAAATGTATGCTCCCCAGTCCCCATTCATAATTTTGATCTATTCATGAAGATTTACTATAATTAATGAATATTTACTGGTCTAATCAAAGTACATTAGGTGTTGTAGTCAAAGATATCTACGACAGGTTAAATATGGTAGATATGGAGAAGATCCAACAATGAAAAATGCACATTTCCCAGTCAAAATGAATACTTACAAATGTGGTACATATACAAGAAAAAGGACAAAATTTGAGACGGGGAAGCATACATTCTGGGAATAAACTACTAAAATACAATTGAATTTTGGAGGTAATGGAAGAAGGGCCTCACCTCTGTGTAAATAGATGTACCCTTGCCAAAGAGTTGTCTCTCGTCGCCCCCTGTAGGCAGGTACGGGCAGGTGCCGTTGAAGCATGAACAGGGGTAGACAGGGTCAGTATTGTTCATCAGTGACATGATGTAAAGGTTACTGCTCCAGTTAGCTGGGCTCTCTGCGCCACAACACTTAACCTAGGAAAAGGGAAAGGTTATCCAAGCTAAACAACAATGAATAAAAAAAATGTTCAATAAGGGGAAATGTAATGTCTGATTTCTTTCAGTAGGAAACACAAACACAAAGGAGGTTCATTACAGTTGTTTTTTAGCTGTTGTGGGTTTATTATGCTGTGACAAGAGAAAGGGAAAAAATAGTCATTTGGAACTGCATGTATCCCTGATTATCAATTTTTCAGATGGACACTTTCTATCACAGCAGTGCTCAAAGGCCATGGTCATGTCATTAGTGAATAGAAAACTGAAACTAGAACAATAACAATTACGACAAATAGTGTTGTAAGGCTGTCAAACTGACCTCATATACACTATATTACCAAAAGTATTCACTCAACTGCCTAGACTCGCATATCCCCTTGCTAACACAATAAGGTCCAATATGATATCCGTCCACCTTTTGCAGCTTCTACAGCTTCAACTCATCTGGGACGGCTGTCCACAAGGTTGACGAGTGTGTTTAGAGGATTTTTTGACCATTCTTCCTCAGCGCATTGCTGAGGTCACATACTGATGTTGGTCGAGACGGCCTGGCTCACAGTCTCTACTCTAATTCAATATACAATATACAATACAATACAATATATTTTATTTGTCATTGTGACAAGCACAACGAAATTGTGCATTCCTTGTTGAAGCAAAAATAAATAAAAATAAAATTAAAATAAAAAAATTGAATAAAAAGAATGGTATGTATATAAAAACTATGCTTTTGATGCAAAATTCAGTTCTGTGATGGCCGCTGCATAGAAACTGTTTTTCAGTCTGTTTGTCCTTAATTCACCTTAATTCAACCCAAATGTGTTCTATTGGGTTCAGGTCAGGACTCGCTGCAGGCCAGTCAAGTTCATCCACACCAGACTACGTGTATGTCATCCATGTCTTTATGGACCTTGCTTTGTGCACTGATGCACAGTCGTGTTTGAAGAAGAAGGGGCCCGCTCCAAACCGTTCCCACAAGGTAACTAAGGGGCCAAACTAAGGGGCCAAAGCCAACTACTGAAAAACAACCCCAGACCATAATTCCTCATCCACCAAATCTCACATTGCAGTCTGAAATGAACCGCTCTCCCGCTAACCTCCAAATCCAGACTCATTTATCAGACTGCCAGATGTTAAAGCGTAATTCATCAATCCAGGAAGCGTGTCTCCACCACTCTATAGAGTCCAGTGGCGGCATGCATTACACCACTGCATCCGATGCTTTGTATTGCGCTTGGTGATGTATGGATTGGATGCAGCTGCTTGGCCATGGAAACTCATTCCATGAAGCTCTCCGTGTACTGTGCTTGGGCTAACCTGAAGGTCAGATGGAGTTTGGAACTCTGTAGCAATTGACAATGCAAAACTTCGGTGACCTCTTTGTACTATGCACTTCAGTGTCCACTGACTCCTCTCAGTCAGTTTACGTGGCCTGCCACTTTGTGGCAGAGTTGCTATTGTTCCCAAGCACTTCCATTTTCTTATAATAAAGCTGACAGGTGACAGGTGTGGAATAATTAGGAGCGAGGAAATTCATGCACATGTAGGATCCAATGACAGTTCCGCGTTGGAATTCACTGAGTGGCACATTCTTTCCCAAAAGTTTTTAAAAACAGTCTGCATGCCCAGGTGCTTGATTTTGTACATCTGCGGCTTAGCAAAGTGATTAGGACAGCTTATTCTATATCAGTGGTATTCAACCTTTTTTGAACAAACGCCCCCTGGACTTCATCATAAGCCTGCCAACGGCCCTTCGACATCATCATAACCCTGCCAACGCCCCCCTTAGTTAAAAAAATAAAATAGAATAACACCCGCCCCCAATGGCAACTAATCACCACCCCCTCTCTGCTGTCCCCTTCTCTAACACCCCCTGGGGGGCTGTTGAGCCCATGTTGAGAAACACTATATGGATGGGCGAGGGAATACATTTGATAATATAGGTAGTGTAAGAGCAATGCAAAAGGTGCTTAGGATTGTTAGATACTCACTGAACGCTGCACCTTGTCCAGTAATTCCCATGTACCTATAGTTGTTTCATTTGCGTTCCATACTCCATACTCTCTTATGGTAGTATCCACTTGCTCGTAGAGATAAGCTGTAATCTGTGATTGAAGAAATAAATAGATGAGCATCAATATTTTTGATATATTTTCGGTATCAAGGGTAATGTTATATGGTGTGGATTGTCAGCAGCAAGGGACTTACTTTATTTCTTTGAGCCAAAAGGACAAATGTCACAAAAATCTGACCGAGCGCAATGACGATAAGAAATCCCATGTACTGCAAGAGAAAAAATATTTTAACTCCTTTGAAAAATTATATAAATCTAGTATATCTTATGTCATTTTTCATAAAATGCCATGTCATTGGATACAGTACATGTCAAAATGTATCAGATGCTTTGCCCTAACTTCCTCAATCAAACAAAACTGTCAATCATTTACAGCATTCAAGAAGACAATGGAATGTGAAGACACGAGAGAGAGAGAGAGAGAGAGAGAGAGAGAGAGAGAGAGAGAGAGAGAGAGAGAGAGAGAGAGAGAGACAGACAGACAAACAGACAGACAGAGACATAGAGAGAGAGAGAGAGAGAGAAAGTGCAACGCACAATATACAGCATACTGTATAAGAACCAATTTTCATAGATCCATTGTCCAGATAACGGTCCACAGTGCCCCTTCCAGATAGGCATAAGGTACCATTCTTCATTTTAATATGCACACGTGTGTTATTCTAATGTATCGGACAGTCTATTACATTCAGTATTATGTACATTTCTAGAGTATACAAATATTAATATAATAACAAGTTTTTGCTCATACTCCTATACAATAGTTCTGCCATATTGTACTCAGAGTGCTTGTGCAACATACAGGTCTCTGCAAGATGGACAAACCTTTTTACGAAATATAGTACAAATAACCCTTTTGACATTTGAAAGATCCTTTGTCCTGTTCACATTTCTTCAAGATCATCAACAAATATTTACCCAGAGAAGGAAGCTAGATAACGTTTCCTGTGTAGACACCGTTTACAAAAGTTAACGGAGGTCTGACTCTCAGTGTATATATATATATAAACATATATATAAAATGTCAATATTTTTCATATATTTTCGGTATCAAGTGTTATGTTATATGGTGTGGATTGTCAGCAGCAAGGGACTTACTTTATTTCTTTGAGCCAAAAGGACAAAAGTCACACAAAAATAGATATAACAGTATATAAAAGTATAGTATAGTATATAAAAAGATATCTTAACACAAACAGTCACCTACAAAAGCCAGCAGACATTTGCTCTCCCACTGTCCGGCCACACAGCCAAGTACAGAGACGCAGATCACCACCAGTCCAATAATGGCCAGAAATACAGCAACCTGTCTCATGGTGTCATCTGGTGGAGGGAAACAACAACACTGCAAATCACCATACCAACACCAGTGCCACCACAACAAGACAAACAAAATGCTGCATGGAGTCAGATAGTCTCACAGAAGCAGCCCTCAAAAGACTTCACAGTTGTGAACAACAGGGACTCACAACTTGAAGATATCTTACCTGAAATGTGAAAGATCAAGTTCCAAAAAGAAGCTTAGTTGCTCACAACTTAAGTGTTTTGATTACGTGGCCTGGATTATCAATTTTTTTGGCAGACATTACCCAATAGAAACAACATAGGGCAGCACTATAATACAGATAACTCCACTCATACACAGTAAAAACTGCAGTGTTAATGCAACACTAACAGAGTCAATTTAACACCTCTTAAGAGTTTATTTGGTCCCAGAATACTCTCTAAGTGTTGAATTAACACTGCAGTTTTTACTGTGTAGTAGACACATGCTGATATGTACTGAACTTATAAATAAGTAGGCTGTGTATTTGTCACATGGTTATTGGCATGAGCCAGTGCTGAAAATGAGTTGCCAAAATACTCGCCTCTGTGCAATAGAGTAGTCTTTAATAATCCACTTGTATTGTGTATAATTCATGGTGTATTATTACCATCGCTGAGGACAACAATGAAGCTGTCTTGGTCGAAAAAGATCCAGGCAGCGCAGCCAAACAAACTGATACCCAAAATCTGTCAACAAAAAAGTGTTAGTGAGTTTTCCAGTCTTCAAATTAGCAATAGGCCTACAAATAATATGACAACTGCTGTAGGCAAAATAACAAGGATGCAGGGCAAAAGGAGTGAAACATGTTGGTTGACCTACCAAAAAGAATGCATTGAAAAGCATCAGAAAGAATGTGTGAATGTTAATTATTTCCTCGACCTTCATCTTTGCACATGGAAAACTGTCAAAAAGAGGATGATAGACATGGTCATGAATTACCGTTCATTTATTTTTTCAACAACAGTAACATGACACTTTCACCTAGCCTACATAGTAAGTCTTCAGCCTACCTGGCTAATTGCGGGATAATGTTGGCTAATAATTAGGCAACACATTCTTTCCTTAGTAGCTCTCTCTACTACACTTACTCCTGTGTATATACAGTATTTTAGTAGTAGCAAACAAGCATTTGTATTTGTTTATAATCTTTTCTCTTTCAAATATCTGTAACAACCAAAGTCTTAAAACGTACCGTTTCTTTTCTGCTTCACTTGTCTTCTTTTCTCTCCTTCTCCAGTTACTGGCACAGCTCCTCCTTTGCCTATAGGTGATGGTTTCCTGGTACTCTGCCCCCGTCCTACCTGCCACTGGCGACCTTTCCCCAGGGCCGTTGCAAGGTATTTTGGCAGCCCTAGGTAAAGAGGAACTTGGGGACCTTAACTCCTGTTCCTCTCTATTGGGGAGGGGCCGCCTCAAGAGATCTATTTCGATAGCTGTATTATTGCACTTTTAGGTCATTATACTGTACATTTAGGTAGCTGCTGCCACATTCACAAAGTTTTCATTGCTGTCATTTCAATACAAGTAGCCTACATAACCAGTCATTACCAGGGTGGGCCGTCTCAGATGGGGGCCGGCACAGGCAATTGCCTAGTTAGCCTAGTTGTGACGGGCTCACCCCTCTGCTCTTCTACTGGATTAAAGATCACTTCCTTGTTGACTGCAAATCATTAACTTCTCAGACTGAAGCGCTGGGCAATAAAACAAAACGGACCATTTTCTCTTTAGCTGCTGCGGCTGTGTATCTGCTCTCTCTCTCTCTCTCTCTCTCTCTCTCTCTCTCTCTCTCTCTCTCTCTCTCTCTCTCTCTCTCTCTCTCTCTCTCTCTCTCTCTCTGAGTATATATCTAGTATGTCTGTGCGTGTGAATGTGCATGCATTCGTGTGTGTGTGCAAGTGTGTGTGTCCAAGGTCAGGGTAAACCATGACAGATGAGTAGATGTCCCCCATAAAGCATTGCCATGTTTTGTAGTCTGTGAGACCTCATTGTGTGTGTGTATGTGTGTGTGTGTGTGTGTGTGTGTGTGTGTGTGTGTGTGTGTGTGTGTGTGTGTGTGTGTGTGTGTGTGTGTGTGTGTGTGTGTGGTGTGTGTGTGTGTGTGAGAGAGAGAGAGAGAGAGAGAGAGAGAGAGAGAGAGAGAGAGAGAGGGGGGGGGGGAGAGAGAGAGAGAGAGAGAGAGAGAGAGAGAGTATTTCATTTCCGATAGTTAGTGTTTCTCAACGGGGGCGTTGGGGAGCTCTACAGGGGTGTTGAGAAGGATACAACAGAGAGGGGGCGTTGGTTAGTTGCCATTGGGGGCATTAGTCCATTTAAAAAATGTTATACTAAGGAGGGCATTGTCAGGCTTATTGACAATGTCAGGCCCATTTTCTGTGAAGAAATTAAATGTGTCACAAATTAATTAATCCACCAAATCATGCTGCTTTCTCAAGTGGTGACAAAAAATGGTTTCTTACTAACTCTAAGATGCGTGCCTTAATATTTCAATCCTCATTACATAGGCCTACATAGCAGGATCACCCAACAAGTGACTGGATGAGAGGAAGCCATAACTTATAACAGCAAAAGGCTGTGATATTATTTGAAGTACACATGTTTAAAACTGTAAAGTGCTTTGGCTAATGTATTCTGAATTAAAATGTTTATGATACTCTCCTATGATATCAACCAGGTGGCAAAAGTGGACACAACTCGCCCCCTTCTGGCTAACAGTAGAATGCCAATGATTCAGATCGACGACTTCTGTCTGGAACGTGCCTTCTTTGTTAGATTAATTCAGTCTGGAAAAGGCTGTCGCATCCAGGTCGCATCGCATCGTTGTGTGGACGTCGTGGATCACTGTTCATTTTGAATCTCAACCCCGGGTGGATTTTATCGCTTCAACCATGTCAACAGCACTGGAGAGTTATATTAACCGTATCCTTAAATGTGGCACACTATGGGTTTATTCTGGCACAACACATATTGTATGCCCATTGTGGTCGGTTAACTTGAATGGCATGGCTTAGGTGCAGGTCTCTGTGATGGCTACCATAGTTAGTGTAGCTAGCTTTAACACACAGGAAAATTACTTGAAATATGGGTAGGAGAGAATAGAATGATCTGCATGTCAGTTAACGTTATAGTTAATATTTTGCACATCAGTAATCGCGATATGCTTAACTTCATGCATGGGACTCAATTCAGAAACCATGGTTGTTAGCATGCTAGCAAATAATGTTCGGCATTGCAGCCCACTGACTGCAGCCTCTTGCAAGAAATACAATGTAGAATAGACCAGTAGACTGACTTACTTGAGCAGCAGCTAAGCGTTGACATAATAACGAATTGTCACTAGACTACTATTCTACTGAGTTCTCTATCTCCTTGGAAATGTTTTTGCACAACTTTTTCTAGGTCAGCTCAATGAGTCTGGGACTGAATGTAATTCACTTTATTTTAGCCTGTAGAATCCGCTGTGTGCTTGTGTTCTATTGCACGCCTCTTCCTGTTGTTTTTCCTCAACTTTCATCAGGAACCGTAGCAATCATCACTTCGGATGGGAGGATGATAGTGGTGGGTAGTTCTACTTCTATATCTTCCATTGGATAGTCAACATTTCACTTAATGGCTATTAGGCTATTTAAAAAACAGCCTTAGCAGCAGGCCCGTCATGAGAAAGTGAGGGCACCCTTTGGGAAAAGTATTAGGGCAACAGCTGTTTTAATATCTTGGTGAGCTTTCGATACATTTTGGCACCCCAAAGAATACCATTAATATGAAGTGGAGCGCACCTTTGCAGCACAAACTAGTTTTAAGTGTAAAGCCTTCAGTTTCACAGACAGGCTCCGTCATAATGTTATTTATCATGCAAAATAGCAGACTTCCGGTATGCTTGTCCTGCGTTCTGTTTTGGAGAGTGGCTCTAAAACTCTGAACAATTCTTCAATTCATTATTACGAGTAATGAGAGGTAGGCCTGAAGTTATCGAAGTCTTGGACAATATTTCTCCTCAGCCTGAAATGGAAAGCTATATGAACGGAAAGCTTTAAAAACCATGGGAATGGTCCTTGTGAAAGGAAAATGTGAGTTGGAGTTTCAAGCAGGGCAGTGATTGTATTGCACTGATCAAAATCCAGCAAGCAGTGCAAAAGAATAAGTGCAGTGTATTGAAATGGCCTAGCCTAGCGAGCCAGACCCGCTAGGGGCGTCTAGATTTCTAGGCTAGAAATGGCCATACCAATCTTGAGATCTTACCATTGTTGAAAATGTATAAATTGATTTGAATCTGTGCCTGTACAAGGCAGATAAGTAACCTGACTGAATTGGAGGTTATCTGGAGAGAATAATTGGCAATAATTCAGTAGTACCAGACTGTTGGGTCTTGTCTGCTTATATAGGAAGTATCCACACAAGCCATTAGATCAGCAATGGTGAGCTTAACTTCATATAAATGGTATACCTTTGTTGGGTGCCCATATTTATGCACATGCCTGTTTTTGTTTAAATCCACCTGCATTTTTTCCCCTGTCACACCTATTAAAATGATTGCACAACAACTGACACAACGACTGTGTCCTAATGGTTAGGGAGGATGACACTCAAAATCAGAGTGTTGCAGGTTCGAATCCCACTCCTACCTCTCCCTACACATCCATCCAAGGCTGTAATGTCCTTGAGCGTGAGCGAGGCACCTAACCTCACATTGCTCCAGCGACTGTAACGAATGCCCGGTAAAATAATTGTTAGTCGCTTTTGATAAAAGCGTCAGCTAAGTGTGTAATGTAATGTTGGAGTCTTTTTTTCCGCACTATTCGTGACTAATCATGACTAGATCTGTCAATTAGTCGACTATTAAAATAATCGTTAGTTGCAGCCCTAGACATATCGTGTCCCAGCAACAAGTGGTTACACAGATGTGAGAAGCGCAGTGATTGGCAAAAATTAATGTACATTAAGAGTCACACATTTACTTACACCAATCACTGTTGGATCTGAACTCTATGTAACAAACTTTTGGAGAAACCAGGAATTTTGTAACACCTGTAAACCCCATCTCCTACCCACAGGGTACACTGAAGGGCTTTGATCAGACTATCAACCTAATCTTGGACGAGAGCCACGAGCGAGTGTTCAGCTCAACGCAGGGCGTGGAGCAGGTGGTTCTAGGACTGTACATCGTCAGAGGAGACAACGTGTGAGTTACTCTTGTTCCTTTTGGAAACATGTTGATGGTGGCGCTGTGGCCTAATGCCTAGGCATTGCTGTTTGGAGCAGAGGGTTGTCTGTTCAAATCCCACCTTGAACAGTACACAACGGCTGAAGTGTCTTCATCCAAGGCCCCTAAGATCCACATTGGGGGCAGTGTGACGAGGATTATTGTGGCACTTTAAGAGTACAGAAGAATAAACCAAGTCATGCATCGGCAGTTTTTCTTGAATGATTAGGGCAATTAGGGCTGTAACGACATTGTATCGAACCCAGAAATCGTGATGCACAGAGTCACAATATTATTCGGTGAGGCCAGGAGTAGGGGTGGGCGGTATGGACGGTATACTATCGTAAAAGGTATTTTTTCCACCAAGGTATGGATTTTGGCCATACCGTTCTACCGTGATATAGCGCATTGCATCCTGCAGATGGCAGTATAGACAACGTTTTGAACATCCACCCGACTGCCTCAATAGTGTCCGGCTGCGTCCTGCGTCCACTAAAGACACGCCCACCTCTCGCTCGAGACACGCCCTCTCGAGACACGCCTACCGGTAGTGGCAGGAAACAGGATTTAGCGCCGCCATACGAATTCAAACAGTGAATATAAAGTTGTTAAACGGTATTTCATTTAATGATGAGATACTGAGAACCTCAACTGATGAGAGCTGAGAACCTCAGCTTTCCATAACTGAAAACGGCATTTACCTAGCATCTACCAATCCGAAGTTAGCCTACTTTAAGTGCGGGTTACTTTTCTAAAGATAGCGTTTTGTTTCCTTGGAAACGGAACGGAGATGAAGCCAGACAGACTGACGAAGCGATAAATGTATGTCATTTCACTCGGTTTTGCATTATTATGGATGCATTTCTAATCTTGACATTCTAATGAACAATCTGTGCGAGTTTCAAAATGCGTTTTTATGGAACATGGGAGTAAAATGTGTTAACAGTACGCCCGTCTGGGATTTGTTAGCTAGTCCGCTAGTTAGCTAGCAAGTAAATAGATATTACAATCGATCTGTCTCAATGGCCCAAACATACACAAAGAAACACCAGGATTTGGATGTTTAATATCAGCAATTTGTCAAAGCAAAACATTTTGAAAACATTCACAGACCAGTTCATTATATCCACAGCCTTGAGTGTCGGCAAATCTTCCCACTTTTGACACATGATGTAGTGTAGAGACCTAGCACTTGCTAGCTAACTAGCGGGCCAGCTATTTTAACAAATCCCAGACGGGATGTAAACACATTTACTCCCATATCACATAAAAACACATTATGAAATTCGCATAGATTGTCCATTACAGTGACGTGCAGTGAAGGGTATGGTAGGGTAGGCAGTTAATATAGAATATATATCTATTTATATATATATATATTAACGGTGGGTTCGATCCTCCCCCAGAAAAAAATGTATTTCTTAGATGCAATTTCCTGCATTTTAACCAAATCTGGAGAGTCACTATCAGCTAAAAACTTTTACAAAAGACTAAAAACTTTGAACAAATAGTCCCCTTTCATGCAGATCTGAAATGTAACGTGTGTGTGTGTGTGTGTGTGTGTGTGTGTGTGTGTGTGTGTGTGTGTGTGTGTGTGTGTGTGTGTGTGTGTGTGTGTGTGTGTGTGTGTGTGTGTGTGTGTGTGTGAGAGAGAGGGGGGGGCCTTATGCCACAAGGTATGGTTTGAATAGGCAAATAGGCCTATTCACATAAACATGCTGATATGGTCTTTAATGTGCAACAAATTAGTAGGCCTATGTTTCTCTAAATACTATATAAAGTAGGCTATAAGATGCCATCAGTGCTTAACCACCACAGCTCTAATAACTAAATAAGTAAATAGGCTACACTATTTAGACATTTTGACATTGTCAGTAGACCTAAATCTGAAACAATAAGTGAAAACATAATTTCAAAAAGGCCAGCTACACTTATTTGTTTTGCCAAATTGCCAAATTAGCTCCAGGACCCATACTTTGTACACCTTTAAGGACCTGTAGGCCTACATTTTACAATAATAATTTAGAAAGCTACAACATTTTGGGGGAAAAGCTTTAACTTTTGGCTTTAGCAGTTGATTTTGTTGCTCTTCTGTTTATTCTGTTGCAAATGCCAGGGCGTTTCACATGGATGGAGGGTGGCACAGTGTAGCCTACTTTTGAAGATAAAATGTCTAGTTCACCAACTGTGAATCACACCATAGCATGTGAGGGGGAAACGATTTACATTTAGCAATAAACCAACCTAGGTAACAGCTCCTGCCTCACTGCCGCGTTTTGTGCTGATAATCAAACACTCACAGACAAGAAGGAAAGTAGGCAAGGGGGAGGGTTGCTTGCAAACATGACCCGTGCATTCAGACAGTATCGAGTAAACCAACGAAACCACTTCTGAGACTCATTCTTGTGCGTGATAGTATTCTCAAACACTTCAGCTACGGTTGTGCAAGGTGTTTCAAATAAAGTCAATTTGTGAGTGCGGAAGCACTCCGAGAAACCATCCCCAGTCAATCGTCCTGTTCCACGTTGATCTCGACTCGCACACCGCGCACTTCAAAAGAACGCAGCTGCACTTGCTAACAGGCTCCACACAACTCACGCATTGCGTAGTCATCATCATAATAAATTAGGGAAATGGAGTCATGTCGTACGCTCAAAAAACAATCTCGCGTCCATAATAACACACACACGGTCTATTCATGTCCACCACCGCACAACCAATCTTCAATGTCAACACCCTGACAAACGGTGACAACAAAAGGCACCACGAAAAAACTTGAGCATGTTCATGTTAAAAGGCTACCCGCAGCATAATAATTAAATGAATCTTACCTTAAAGCAGAATCACAAGTAGGCTGTGTTTTTCATGCAAGCTAGTTCCATTAAAAGCCCGGGGTGGTTGACATGATGAAGACATTTTGTCCCAGTGCAAACTACTTGAAGCTGCTACCCATCTGATGTTGAATATTTCCACAATGCAGCGATTGCAAACGGCTCAGCTGTCTGTCACTTGAACCGTCTTTCTTGCTACTTCTCGGCATTTTTAAAATAATAAAGACAAAAAGCCAAAGACTGCCATGTTTTCTTTCCGATACGGCTAGAGATTTGAACAAGCCTTGCCTTGCTAGTTGTTGCTATCATAGCTGCCTGTAGGGCAGAAATTGGCTACTACCTGAATTGTAACAATTTTTCATTTTGGGCGCTGTGATTGGCTCACATACTCCCGCCACAGAGTAAAGGCTCTGCTTTTAGTCCCATTGACAAGCTATGTGACAACTTAATATGCATGCGCAAACTTCTACATTGACAGCATTGAAGGCAGGGTAGGCAGAGGAAAAGCGAGCCTTACCGGGCTGCCTGGCTGGCATTCGAAAGCTCTGCTTTCAGCCTGTCTCTGCTACCAGCCGGGACTGCGCGTTGCCACGGCAACCTGCCCAAGCCTGAGCGCTTTGCTTCGTGCGATTACTTAGGTTTTTGATCGTTGTCCTGTGTATACTGTACTTTAAACAGCTCATAATTTATGCTGAATCAATGCTATTGTTGTGTAGGCCTATGTGAACTCTGAAGAATATTTTTTTAAACACGTGTTAGTTTTTATTTTTAAGACATTTATCCCAGGGTAGGCACTGCCTACCCTGCCTACCCTGACCGCACGTCTCTGGTCCATTAACATGTCAAGATTAGAAATGCATCCATAATAGTGCAAAACCGAGTCAAATAGCGTATGCGTAACACATAAACCGCGTCCGTTTCCAAGGAAACAAAACGCTATCTTTAGAAAAGTAATTCCGCACTTAAAGTAGGCTACCTTCGGATTGGTAGCTGCTAGGAAAATACCGCTTTCAGTTATGGAAAGCTGAGGTTCTCAACTTTTAAACAGGACCCATGGTGTGTCTTTAGGTCTAATTAAAATTATTCTGTGTCAGATCGAAAAAATGAAGTTTTGAATGGATTTCAATGGCTCCAAAGGGCTGTGGTGTAATCCATTTTTCAGAACGCTCGAGACACGCCTTCAGAACGCTCGAGACACGCCTTCTCGAGACACGCCCCTGTCTTGCAGGACGCAGACAGACCCTACTCGACTGACTGCCTCAAGTTGTAGCAATGTGGTTGTAGAGAAACAGCACAATCACTTCCTTTGAATAAGCTTCAAGTGTAAAATGTATGGTTAGTGTAGTGAACTATTGTTTGAAATGGTATGTGATGGCAACACATTTCGATTCTGGACTCCACAATTTACTGGGCACGAAATGCAAGCTAACTAGCTAACAGCCCAAGTCATTCATGTCTATACTGGTGTCTGACAAAATAAATGTGCTTAATGTGCTAACATTGGTTGCCTTACATTTAACACATTGCGCCAGCCGTAACAGCTGTATGTTACTGTTTCCAGTTGAGATAATATCATTCATGATATCTGACTGGGTGTTAGCAACTAAAATGACTGTTCACTGTTTAAAATGTGGCATTAGCGATTTCGCTAACGTTAGCACGCTAACCGCTGGTGCAGTGAAAGCTGCCATAGAGCTCGAAAGTCCCGCCCCTTAGTTCCGCGTTTCACGGGACCTCAGTTGACCATCTAACAACATGGTAGCGAGTAAATATCTTCTGATCTCAGTCATGATATGCGCTGGGCTCCAAATATGCTGTTTAAGAGGATAGATAAAGATTATTCAAGCAGAAGAATCAATGTCTTGTTGCGAGGCCGTCGGCATGAAAAATGTGAAGAAACACAGCTTTCTAAAAAGTTTAGGGGTTCATACGAAAAATTAGGCAAAAATATCAGAAACAACATATATGGAGCTCGTGGCACAGCTCGAAGGGGATCGAAATGCCATTTTAATACCGCCATTGGATTACATGCTACGATTTTCGGCTAAAAACGCCGTTGAGGTCCCATGAAATCGGGGGAAGTGACGTCACTTTCGAGCTCTATTGCCATTCAAATGCATTAGTTCTGCAATGCATTGCTAACTGCCTCATGTGAAAGTTCGTTTTTCTTAACTTTAACAATGACAGCTTAAACCATTATGCTTGGCATAATCACAGATGCAAGCACACATTTCAAAATTACCATAAACAACTACAGAAATAGAAAAAAGGTGCAATGAACGACGTAGTAATACAATCCACGTTCAGTTGTATTTACTCTCAATGTGTTCAGTTTGACACCCCTCCCCTTTCCCCCTCTACTGTAGTTTAGCCCCTTCGACACTTGGTGAAATTGACAGTGTTCTATTGGGTAGCATTGCATTGCATTGCAAAATGCATTTTACATAGGCTAGTTTTTGCTTGTTTTTAAAAAATGTAATGGCAAGAATTCACACATATATGAAAGGACATTGTGTCATTTCCAAAAATCAAATGCAAAGGTTAAAAAAAGTTTTTTTTTTTGGTCATTTTGCAACGCTTCAATTTTAAACAAATGTACAATACCGTGATATATACCGTGACTAAAATTATACCGAGGTATACATTTTTGGCCATATCGCCCACCCCTACCCTGGAGTCAGTATTGTGATGCGCCCTTTAAAAATTGTGTTACCTTTCAGTCCAGAAAACAACCACATGATCTCATGTGATTGTGCTTCAAATCATTATTATTTTTAAACGTTTCTACATTATTAGTAGCCTCTTGTAACCTATTCTACTCATAAGGTGTCATAGGTCTTATAGATATCAAAAATCGTGGGATGTATTGAATCATGAGTCAAAATTCGTAATCTGAACCGAATCGACAGTTGAGTGTATCGTTACAGCCCTACTGGCCATGAATTTAAATTTACAATAATGCAGAGCACTAACTAGTACCCAGTAGTACCTGTGATGTGACCATGTGCTTGCTCTTGTGTGTATCAGCGCGGTGATTGGAGAGATCGATGAAGACACAGACTCGTCGCTGGACCTCAGCAACATCCGAGCAGAGCCCCTCAACTCTGTAGTGCACTAAAATACCCTGCCTTACCCCCCCAATCCCCTCACCCGCCCCCATACACTTCCCTGACACACACACACACACACACACACACACACACACACACACACACACACACACACACACACACACACACACACACACACACACACACACACACACACACACACACACACACCAATTTTTATGAAGCAAGCATTTTCAATGTAGGGTATGTAGTACACACCAACCAAGTGACACTGCTTCATGTTAAATCCTACCAAGCAAAACACCTTCTTGTGCTGTAGGTGGCAGTGAAATCACTCCTAACTCCTTAATCGGATGTATGTTTTGTTGCCGTTGATGAGAGTTGTCAATCTCTAGTTCAGAGAGTTAAAAACCCATGGCACATGTTTTATCCAAGCTCCTGTGAATGGGATGATCGCAACAAGCACTCAAGGTCGGTGGATCAGGATGCTATTTGAAATCTGGGTAACACTTTACTTGACGCCGGCATCATACGTATGACATAACAGTGTCATAATAGTGTCATGAACGAGTCACAAACTTAATGCCAATGTCATAAATGTTTTATGACCATGACAAGTTGACATTGTTAGGCCTGTCTTTGTCATAACCGAATTTCACCTAAAGACAAAGTCATACAATGTTTATGTTGACATAATGTTTATGACACAGTCATGACTGTGTTATGACAATGTTATGGCACCGTTATGTCATACGTATGACGACGGCGTCAAGTAAAGTGTTACCGAAATCTGTCATGGTTTTTACTCTGTCAACCTGAGATGAATGTCTGTTGTTGACAAGGCAAAGGATTTTAGTTGGAGTCCCCATCATGGAAAAAATGGAACAGAATGTCTTTTTTAATTTCTATTCTGTTCTACTGGGATGCTTCTGTTATAGAGTCCTTTTGGCAGGCCAGGGCTTTGGTCATAGCAATTGGCATTGTTTGAGTTTTACCAATCTGTTCAAAGTTAACAAACCCTGCTCATTGTGTTGGCATGTATACAATTGAAGAACCTTTCGGAACATTATTGTCCTTTTTTTACTGCACGCAAATAAAAGTGTTTAATATTTATTTTTTTCGTTGTGTGTTATTGTTCCCATAGTAGGGAATTTTAATCTTGATTGGTATTAGAAGGCTCTGGGGAGAGCTGTGCAATGCAATTGGGCACATTTCCATGAATTACCAGTAGAGGTCACCCTTTTCCCAAATAAACTCACCACAGTCCGATTGGTGTGCTGAGCGTTTGCCCTGCGTTCTGCTGGACCATCTGGCACTGTAAGGTGGTTTTGCTTTGGGTTCATTGGGAAAGAAATGTGCCACTCAATACTTTGTAATGTTTTATTATGAACATACTATCACTGTCAGATTTTGCCATTAAAAAAAAACCGTTAAATTCCCAATCAACACTTTGTTAATTACTTTGAAATTTGATCATCCATAAAACATTTTTTAAGGCAGATGAACAGGATAAATATTTCAAACTGGGCTTGACCGTTCAGTTTGATGTCACTGAAACCACTTGGCGAAAAATTAAAATCAAGCTGAACTTTGAACTCTGCAACTTCTTGTTCCTGGAAATGGTTAATGTTGAAGCTGTTTTCATGAATTTCGTCATTTCAGCTCTGGCCCTGCCTCTTCACCATTGCACACATAAAAACGTGATGATCACCACATGACTGCAGCATAAAATCATCTTCAAGACAGATTTAAAAGAAAAGAAAAAGAAAATGCCTTTCTCCTGCTTGCATTGTTTTCTTTGAAGAGAGATACACTTTCATGAGACCCCCCACCCCCCTCATTATTAACCAGGAATTCCCCATATATAAAACCAATGAATCACCTCAGACAGATCTGTGACACAATACACTGTGGGCCTACAGTATTTAACTTTTGTTGGCCTATGCCTCGGTCTTTTCTCTCCTGGTTCTAGATAAGGTGTGAGTTTGATGTCATCTGTGATGTTCAGGGTCATATGTTTCCTTTCTTATAGCTTATGTGCTGCTGTAACTATTGGTGTAGAATAGAGACGTGCTTCTTATCTGGAGGGTTGTAACACAAAATTGACCCTTTGAATTGAATTAATTGATACAGTGGCTCTCAAAAGTCCACACACCCCACTTCAAATGACAGGTTTTTGTGATTTAAAAAAAAATGACAGCAAGAGAAATAAATTCCTGGCTTTTTCCACCTTCAATCGAAACTATTAACCTTTACGATTCAATTAAGAAACAAACTTTAAAGGGATATGTCGCTAAGCTAGTGAAAGTCAATGGATCCGTGTAGCATGCTACACGAATGCATTGACTTTCACTAGCTTAGCGACATGCTCCCAATTTTAACTTGTCTTAAAGCAAGACAACGGCTTACATGAAAAATAAGACACTTTACCACCTTTATAAACCCCACCCAACGATTTTAACTGTATTAAGCACCAAAATAGTGGCATACCCCTTTAAAGCTTTATTTAAGAAATTTAAGTATTTAAGAATTTAAGAAAATAAAAAACTTCAATTAACATGGTTGCATAATATACACACCCTTAAACTAATACTTTGTTGCCGCACATTTGGTGTTCAGCCTGGCATGCGTTAATATGGCAATATTCATTCACCACTCTTTGCAAAAGCCCATATCAGATAGATTGCGAGTGCATCTCCTGTGCACAGTCCTCAGATCACCCAACTGATGTTCGATGGGATACAGGTCTGAACTCTGTCTGGGCCATTCCAAAACCTCAATGTTATTTTGGTGAAGCAATTATTTTGTATATTTAGGTGTGTGCTTAGGGAAATTGTTGTTCTGAAAGATTAGTTCCTCTGCATCTTCATCTTTCTGCCAGGGGGCCGAAGGTTTTGTGCCACTACCACAGCCCCTGTGGAAATGTTCCATTCCAAGACCATTCCACCGGTGGAGATAATGTCAAGGCAAATTCGTCTACACAATATCTCTCTGTGTGTTACTATGGCAACTCTCTACTGGTTCCACTGGTGTGTATTGAATGGGAACAGACAGTGTACCTTAAACCAAGGATAGCTCTGAATGGTAAAAAAAAGTTTTATTTTTTAATTTATTTTCCTCTCTTTTTTCAAAACAAGCATCAAAATATCATAAATCGGGAATTACACAGTCCACCCATCCACGTGGTTCTCCATTTCAAAAAAGAGAGGTAGAGGCACCAGTTAAAAACACACACTGAGTCACTGTCTCTGTCACTGAGGAAGAATGAATTCGGCCACCCGTGGGTCGGCATGGTAACTGTCAGCCGAGCCAATTAGCAGGGACGCCTGCAGGTCAGAGTGTTGCTGTGAGTCCAATGTCGGCGAATCATAGTGGACCCGCAGCCAGGCATCTCCTGAAAAGCACAACCGCCTTTGGTCAAAGCACAGCAGTGCAACTTTTCACTCATATTCAGTACAGGCGGCCTACAGCCATGGTGGTCCATTTAGAAATCACTATACTGTACTGTAATTTGAAGTTCACTTTGGTATGCAAGCATTGAAAATTGTCACACATGTTCATTAGAATGCACTCTTTCAGCACAGGGCGTTGGTCACGCAAAATTCAAAGATGGCCGCCATTTTTCAAGATGGTCACCCTCTCCACTTGTAAATAAGGCCAATAACAGTTCACTTAATGATGGAAGCATAGCCTTATGAACATTTCAGCCAAATTGCATCATTAAGTGAACTATTCTTGGTCTTATTTACAAGTGGAGAGGGTGGTCATCTTGAAAAAATGGTGTCCATCTTGGAAATTTGTGTGACGCCATGTGCTGAAAGAGTGCATTCTAATGAACATGTGCACCAATTTTCATGCTTGCATACCAAAGTGAACTATTCTGGGGTATTTTGGCAGTTAACTGTTCCTCTAATGGTCGAGTTGGTCAATGCATTGCACTGCACTTTGAAATGCTAACACTTAATGTAATGCTAGCTCTTTTTACAATGTTTTTTTTCTTTACAGTAGGCTACACAGGGGCGACATAGCAGTAAATTCTGGGCCCTATGTACAATCAGCTCCAATGGACCTCCACTAGGGTTGCCAACTGTCAATGAAAAAAATACGGGACACCTCATGGTGCCGGGGGTCTGGGGGTCGTCCCCCAGAAAATGTAGCATTTCTTAGATGTAATTTCCTGCATGATTTCACTTGATTTCCAATACGAAACATCATAGCTACAAACTCATCATCACTTGCCTTTTTTAACCTGCTGCCCAAGTGTCACGAGCAGCTCTGCCCCCACGCTGTGGTTGATTGGCTCCCCAGCCTTCGTCCGACCCGCCCCCAGCTTATGCAGCACCTGTGCCAGCACCATACCATCGATGTCTACCACAGTACCTGGCGACAGACGTAATTATCAGTACATTTGTGGCGGAAGTACAATACTAGTAGCCTACATGATGTTTTATTTACTTTACATTACACTTAATGAGACATTTATCCAAAGCGACTTACAGTCATCAGAACAGGTTGTGGTTACTGTCCCTGTAGCAGTGTTGGGTTAGGTGCCCCTTTAATGTAAGTTACGCTCAGTGAAGTCACATGTGTTAGATGGTTACTTTTATACTCCCCTGTCAGATGGTAGAGAAATAAGTCCCATTATGTTATATTACATGTATGTCAATCCACTTCAGCAGTTGGAACAAAAACATTTACATACTACTCATCATGATTTTACCATTACCAACAATGTGAACCTCAGCCACTCAGTTGGTAGAATAATTATTACAGATCTATCAGATCTACCCAGCTATCCCAGCCGTGGCTTAATAGTTATGAAGATGGGCTTTAGACCAGAGGGTTGCAGGTTCAAATCCCACCCTTTCACTCCCTAACTCACTCCATGGCTGAGGAGCCCTTGATAAAGGCGCCTTACCCCACACTGTTCCAGGGACTGTAACCAATATACCCTGTACTAAAAATAGCTAAGTTGCTTTGGATAAAAGCGTCAACTAAATGCAATGTAATTTCATCTATCACATTATATCATTTTTAATATGTACCTAAAACATGTACATGGTCCGTGCCATGTTATTTCACCATAACCGTCAATGTCAACCATGGTTGCTGAAAGTGTGGTTGAAAATGTGTACACATCTCGCATCTTGTCATATAATGTTAACCTTAATTTATTGCAATAGTTTGCTGAAGCCAATGAAGTCACTGGAAGGGTTGTGTAAAACTGAAATTGTAATGCAAACACAGTACAATGAGCATCTCTCTCTCTCTCTCTCTCTCTCTCTCTCTCTCTCTCTCTCTCTCTCTCTCTCTCTCTCTCTACCTTACACACACACAATTGACACTGCCCCCCCACCCCGCCAGCATGCAATGCCACATGCAATGCGCGCACACACACACACACACACACACACACACACACACACACACACACACACACACACACACACACACACACACACACACACACACACACACACACACACACACACACACACACACACACACACACTTTGTGAATGACAGGAACTGGCTGTGCATTGTGCTGTACAGGAACGTTCAAAGCAAGGGCAATAGATCAACGGACCAGAGTCATTAACTGGATGCTGTATTTAACCTGATGCTTCTGGTGAGATAAAATTACACCCCTTCCCTTCTCTTCTCTTCCACTAGCTCACACACACAGCTGTCCCCAGCAGCAGTGACAGCAGTGACAGTGATAGCAGCAGCGTGACGCCCCCTGTGTGTGTGTGTGTGTGTGTGTGTGTGTGTGTGTGTGTGTGTGTGTGTGTGTGTGTGTGTGTGTGTGTGTGTGTGTGTGTGTGTGCGCGCGTGTGTGTACTACATATGTGTGTGTGTAGTGAGCTTGCATTTACCATCGCTCTGCACCGTCAGCTCTGCCTTGTGCTGTGCAGGCTTGAGATGGAGGAAGTAGTCAGCAGGCCGCGTTGTAGAGCAGCAGAGCGATCGGGCGATATCCGCGGACACCCCCTGGGCCTGCAGCATGGCCTGGAACTTCTGAAGGGCCGCCCCATTGCCAAGGACCCCTGCCAGCGCTTCCTGGCCGCGAGCCAATGAGGCAACGCGACCGCTCATCCATAACAGGTAGCCGCCTGCACGGCGACACACAGGGGGTGCATCCCAATATGTGACCTTGCCTCCTCCACTTGCCTCCTCCACTTGCTTCTCGTCATGATGACATCACTGACAACAGCATTATATTTCAATATCTTGCAAAAGCTCAATTGTAAAGTCTTTTTCTCATTTGCAATTGGGATGGTGAATGAAAAACAGTCCCTCAAAAGTTGTTGTGGCGAGGCTGACAGCTGGGAAACTTTATCGTTTTCTCCACGGAGGAGGGGCCAGGAGGCGGGACGAGGAGACAAGCACAAGTGGAGGAGGCAAGGACACATATTGGGATGCACCCAGGGCAACAACATATTCACCTTCTGTTAGGGAGAATAGCTAGACTATTGCACAATTCATGATTGTAGATCATGTCATCGAGAAAAAGACATACCTGTATACTGTAATGCCATATTTGTCAGGGCAAATAACTACAGATTTACAAGAAGGATGAACCACATCCAACAGGATTAATTGTGGAGGCAAGAGGAAGCTGTCTGAAAGAGACTTTTTGGTGCTAACCCGGAATGTATCCAAAAAACACGAAACCACAGCTGTCCAAATCACGGTAGAGTAAAATGTGCACCTCTCAACTCTCCTGTTTCCACCAGAACGGTCCATCGGGAGCTCCACAAAATATCAAAATATGTGGCTGGTCACCGAAACATCCCTTTCAGACAGCTTCCTCTTGCATCCACAGTTAATCCTGTCGGATGTGGTTCATCCTTCTTGGTGGTATGCAGACATTACTTTGGATATTGTGGCTCTTGATACATTACAAAGACTTGCTGTCTTGGTCAAAGGTGCAGCAACACACGCGTCAAGAATTTCTCCTTTTTTGAACTCTGATACGTCGCTCATATCATTGTGTGCATTTCAATATTTGAGCAAAATTGTTTTCTTAGGCTGCAAATTCAACCTTCACACTCTGCTCTTACTGTATACAACGCTCAATTAATGACGTTTGGCCATCAGGCTGGTCCAATTTAGCCATGAAACCTCCCACACTAAAATGACAGGTGTTTCAGTGGCATTGTCTAACCCATGTACATCATGCATAATACAGTATGTCTACTTATTCAAGTCATTGCAAAAACAACACATGCTTTGGAATTGTAGATGAGGTCATCTTCTATGGAAATTCTGCACTTTGGACTCAGATTCTTATAATTAATCACACAGACGTTTTGGCCAAAGATGAATCAGGCTGAAATATTTGGCTGTGTGTCATGCCATCCTACTAAATGAATAGCCGACAAGAATCGGAGAGTGTGACTTTTCTATAACAAATATGTACTGATCCAGTTACTCGCACCTTAATACCGTTTTTATTCAATCAGGAGTTGAACACCCTCCCCAAAAATGTAGAAAGGATCATAAAACACTTCCTGTGGTAAGTCAAGTGTCCTTTACAGATCTCAGTCAGATCGTCCTGTCTGCCTGGTCTCCTTTTGCAATAATGTAAATTGTGTGTATGCGTGTGTGTTTGTTTATGTGTCTGTGTATCAGCCTGTTAAATACAGTGTGTTTGCTGTTGTTGACCCATAACCAGTCATTTTGCAGTGTGTATGTGTCAGAGAGAGAGAGAGAGAGAGAGAGAGAGAGAGAGAGAGAGAGAGAGAGAGAGAGAGAGAGAGAGAGAGAGAGAGAGAGAGAGAGAAGGGAGGGACGGGTGAGGGAGTAAGGGAGTAAGGGAGTAAGGGAGTGATGGACTGTGTTTGCTATCGCTGACTGGCCCGATGGTCATCAGGTCATACTGTGTGTGTGTGTGTGTGTGTGTGTGTGTGTGTGTGTGTGTGTGTGTGTGTGTGTGTGTGTGTGTGTGTGTGTGTGTGTGTGTGTGTGTGTGTGTGTGTGTGCGTGCGCACACATGCGTGTGGGTGGGTGGGTGTTTGTGTGTATTTGCTAATGCTGACCCTCATCCAAAGATGTGACTATAGGTCTGTCAGGTCATCAGGTCTACGTCCCTTTAAGCACTCCAGACACGGACACACACACACACTCTCGCTCACGTACGTGTGTGTGTGTGTGTGTGTGTGTGTGTGTGTGTGTGTGTGTGTGTGTGTGTGTGTGTGTGTGTGTGTGTGTGTGTGTGTGTGTGTGTGTGTGTGTGTGTCTGTGTGTCTGTGTGTGTGTGTGTGTGTGTGTGTGTGTGTGTGTGTGTGTGTGTGTGTTTGTCTGTGACCGTGTGTGTGTCCGTGTGTCTGTGTCTGCGACGTCTGTGTTTACTGTTTCTGACCCCTTACCCAGAGACGTGACCAACTCCCTCAGGTCATCAGGTCCACGTCCCTTTAAACATTCCAGCGACTCACACACCTCCAGCGTGTTTCCCACCAGGCGACCAATGGGAGCGTCCATACGGCTAAGTACCGCCCCCGTGCGCATGCCCATGCTGTTGCCAACGGTTACCTGCACAGATAGACAGATGACCTTAAACATTTTTTTTTGTCAGTAAGCTCAAATAGCTAATGAAATTATGTAATAACAAGATTTGATATGTGACTTGCGGAATTTGACAAGGTTATATCTTGAAGTCAAAGTGAGTTAAATTAAGTAAATAAAGGATTCTAAACACAATACAGACTTACAAATGGTGTAAATGAAAGGAAATGCACAGGGGACAAGAAAATAACTCAATTTAATCACAGAAATCATATGTAGACATAAATAAAAACAAACACGCACCATAGATTGTGCAAGTTCACGGGCACTGTTCAGGTCCTTGTAGAGAGCTGCTTTGCCAAACTTCACATCCAACACTAATGCATTTAGACCTTCTGCCCCCTTCTTAGATAAGATTGACCCTAACAACACACACACACACACACACACACACACACACACACACACACACACACACACACACACACACACACACACACACACACACACACACACACACACACACACACACACAGGAGGAGTGTGTTTACAGAAACTTCTGACCATTCATCCAAAAGCCATTGGTGAGGTCACACACAACTTTGGGCACCTTTTAAATTTCAACATGGTTATGGATTTATAGCCATGCAGTTGCAGCCCAACCTTGCTTTAATGATTTTATAGGGCGTGCTCCAAACTGCTCCCACAATGTTGGAGAATGGAATAATTTGGAATACAGGCACATATCCATTTATATGTTTTGTACTGTGCAATTCTCTCTCAAAAGTACAGCGTTTTAGGTCCGTGTATATTTTTGTTCATTCATTATTCTATTTCGGATATCACACGAGAAAGGAATAAGGACTTGTTTATGATGATTTACGCTTGAATATCACTTGTGAAATGGAACCAAGCGCCATATTTTGATATTTTGTAGGTACTGAAAATGAAACGCTGAATCTTAGAAAAGAGAGAAAAGCAATAAAGAAAAAGGTCCTTCTGAATTGCGTCTTCTGTTTATTCAGAATTCGGGTGACCTGAGAGTAAATCCTGGAAGGCTGGTTGAGCCTTCATTACATGGTTTCTTTGGAGGCAAACGGACTTTGCAGGCATTGTTGATGCAATATTCAGAACGTTGCTACACTTCAAAGATGTGGTCGATCTGTGATGACTGTGCGAGGAATTTGTGTCATGAGATGGTTGCGTAGGCTATCCATATCAAGCAAGCGCCACAAGCATGTGCATACGCCCCACCGCCATTGAGTAGGGCGTCCCAGAGGGGGAAGAATGATTTACTGTCTATATTTTGACTTAAACTTATCAACCAATTTAACCTTCGCAACGACATTTCATGTGCTTAGGCCTGGTCTTAAGACTTGATTGTATTTGGCCATATAGCCTACTATAGCGTTCTAATCCAACAGAAGTGCAGCTGTGCGACCAGGAGAGATATCTTCGATGGGAAGGGGTAGACCAACTGTCATTGAGAACATTGACAGTTCTTACGATCAGCATCAGTTTCCCAGTTCATCTCCAGCCTTTAGGTGTATACCCGGACATATTGCTTTCCAACAATATCACTAATGTTCCAAATACACCAAAGTGAAATGTGTATTCAACATGCGTAAAACTTGGTATGGAGAGCACGCGCTTCAGCTCATTACACTTGCCAGAATACTCAACAGTTTGCGTGAGAACACTGCTTTAGACCGTTTGCTCCCTAATGCATATTACTACATGTGAAAGGGTATAATAGGTTATTGATTCCAGAGACTTTAGCCTTTATTTAGGCTATAAAGTTGAGTCCATAACATAAAGGAAACTTCACCTCTATTTTATAAGGCGGACGCACGCTCCAATACAGGCCTACCATCACGCGTGCTGCGCATAGGCCTACTAGCCTGTACATCACAAAAATGTTTTTCATCATTCTATTATTTTTCTGTTGTGTCTCTGGCTCCAGCTACTGTTCTGTGTGTCGTTTGGTAGCTAGACCTTTTCTGATGCGTTTCAGACGGCAAACTTTCCTTCCGGGTAAACAGAGGGGGAGGGGTCAGTCAAATGAAATTCAATAAACGAATAGCCAAATATCACAAATTGAAAAACGATCAAAACTTTTGTCATTTTTTATAATGCTATTATGGTATGAAGTAACACATGCAGAAAACAAAATACAGCCATTTCTGCTTGTATTGCTTTAATCAAAACAAGAAGTTGCACCCTTTTTTGAATTTCACATTTCATTCCAAAATAAAATAATGAATGAACAATAAAGTACACGGACCGCTTTATGGTGGTATCTCATGCCCAGATTTACTCATACCACAACAAATATGTAATCAATTTTAAATTAATACTGAAAAACACCGATCAAAAATTGAGAGATAAAATCAGATTCAGTTGTGGATTTGATACAACACAGATCAAAATACAAAATACAAAATACAAAATACAGATCCTTTCTGATTGGTCCAGGTGTGTTTTGGGGTGTACCTGCTAACCATACAGGGGTGAGTTTCTCAAAAGAGAAGTTGTTAGCCTGTTAGCAACTTCGGTAGTTGCCAATGGGAAAATGCATTGAAAACAACACAGTAGCTAATGTAGTAAGCAACTTTGGTTTTGAGAAATTCACCCCTGGTTGGTTACCTGTATCCATCCAGGGGAGGTGGGCATTACCTGTGATGAGTGGCAGACTGTCCACAGTGGATGTGGCGTCTCTCAAGGCGTACATAACTCGATCAGCCGGTACCAGAGTCTCTGTCTGTCCTACAATGCAACAGCCGACATTTACCAAGATCTCGTGAATCTGAAGATAACAAAGATTAGATGAGATAGAATGAGATTAGAAAAGATAAGACTAGAGTATCCTACTCTGTTTTAGATTAGCACTCATAAAATTACTTTGGGTTTTTATGAGGTTTAGGGTTGCCTCTTTTCTGGATCGGCATACCAACCCATTTACCCTTGGCCAACCAGAATGGCAAAAGAATGAGAGAGCATATTGAACGATTATGAGCAGCATGTGAGAATATGTGACATGTTTTTATTTTTTTTATTTTTTTTATTCTGCAGGCAAAAACATCAAATAGTGATATAAGTCATTCACACAAAAGGCAGTTGTCTTGTATTGTATTGTATTGTATTATTTCTTATTGTGTTTTATTGTATTCTATGTGTCTGGTACCATATCAACCCATGTGTACTGTACAAGGAGTGCTGTGCAGTGAATTCAGTGCCGTATTTGCAGTTGATTGGCGAGCTAAATAAACAAAGCTAGTCTGACCCAAGTGTAAGGTTGAACCTGGGCAAGAGGTCAAGCACAACCAATCCTGAAAGTAACAGTGTACAGAGGTCCTGATGAAACAAAAGTTTTTTTTTTAACTTAATTTAAATTTGAAGCTTTCTCTTAAATGTTTGAGTATTTGTAATGTGTAACAGGGTGAACAATTGTTTCCTGTAGCTTTAACGAGGTTGTAACTGCTATTTGCATGTTTGCCGAACCAGGTCACTCTGAAATGAGTCTGCTACCAAGGAGAAGATAACACCTGTTGCTTCTCTCTCTCTCTCTCTCTCTCTCTCTCTCTCTCTCTCTCTCTCTGAAGTAGTTATTTGTGCGTGTGCGTGTGCGTGTATGTGTGTGTGCTCGTGTATGCGTGTATGTACGCTGTTACCTTCTCTACTGATTGGCTAACTGAGAACCCCGGGATGGACTCCAGTTTGTCGAGAGTTCCTCCGGTGTGCGCTAGGCCACGCCCACTGATCATCGGCACCTGCAGGGGTCATCACCACAGTTACCACCAGGATCATTTATTAATGCAGCTTTTTCACAATCACATCCATAGAAAACAGCAGCATATATGTTTATTGTACCGCATTAAAAATATATACACGAAAATTCCATTGGGACTGATTAATTGGGGTTTATTCCACGCTGGGTTATTTGACTGTGACCCCACCCCGTGACAAGCCTGTTTAGCAGGCAAGGTTCCTCTGGCCCTTTGCCCATAACCTTTTCCCTGCAACAAAAAATCTGACATTTCTGCCCAAACCCTCAGGTCAGGGCCTCTGGTCAGGTCCATATAGATCTGGGGCCCGGGGGTTTGCATTGTATTTCATTGCATTGCATTGGTTGTGCATATTAGTTTTTTAATTGTACCATGACCTTCCACAAAAACACAACATCTTTCTTGTCCCCTGCAACAAGTGTATCCAACCCAACTCGCTTTTATGCCATTATTATTCAGACAAGACAGAGTGAGAGAGAGAGGCAGGATCGAGAAATGACCTCGGGTTGGTTGCAATTGAGATGCATTAGTCTATTTTATTTTTTAGTTCTAAGGGGGGTGTAGGCAGGCTTTTCATGAGGTAAAGAGTGCATTGGGATTCTTATGATGAGGTCAAGGGGGCATTTGTTCAAAAAAAGTTGAGACCCACTGCATAACATTGCATTGCATTGCATTACATTGATTTTTTGCACAGTAGTGCACTTACTGTACCATGCTATTGCACTAGAACACAACTTTTATTCTCTGTAACATTGTGTGGCCAACCCATCGCGCCGGCCTCTTGTCTCTGGCCTCTCACCTTGCATCCACAGGCAGCCAGAGCAGGGGCCAAGGGCAGGCTGACCTTGTCACCGACGCCCCCCGTGGAGTGTTTGTCCACCACCAGGCCGGCCCAGTCCGCAGGCCACTGCAGCACCTCGCCCGAAAGCATCATCTCCTGGGTCAACGCCACGGTCTCGTCCGCCGCCATCCCCTTCTGCCAAATGGCCATCAACATCGCACCTGCGGTACATAAGATAGCACATGAATGTGGCAGTGTTGATTTAACAATAACAACATAAAAATGTACCACATGAGAGTGACACTAACAGAGTGAAGTGAGACAATATGGTGCCGTTTAGACGTATCCAGATATTTTTTTATTTGGATATTTTTTCACATGTTTAGGTGTACATGCAACATGTGGATAAAAATAAAAACTCCATTGTAACAGGTGCGTTACAATGCGTTAAAGCCGTGTATGCAGATTTTAAAACCCTGTTTATGTGTAAACGGAAGGCCAAAACCAATGCGCTCTCAAAAAGATCCATATATGTGTAAACAACTTCCAAGAGAGTATCTAGTGACAATAAGAGAAAGTAGTTCATCACCACCAGCCTCAACATTGCACTTTCAGAGGCCAAAACTAGTCCTATACTCTCTAGTTCTTGAATCAACTATTTCATTGCCATCAATAGTGCACCTGCACAATACTGTACAAGTTGCAGGGATGATTCAAATCTTGCACTAATAGTTAATCATCAACATCATGGCTCTTGGAGTAACCTAGGAAATTTGTAAATATCCTTAAGAACCTTCTAATGAAAAAAAATCACTGCAGAATCAAAACTATATTGTTTTACAGTATTACTGCAGCACACTTCTCTACCATAGTACCATACTATGGCTTTACAAAGCCGTAGTGATGACTTGGTCATTGCCATCAAACTTAACATTTTGAAGTTTACCTTCTGTTTTCTTAATAATTAATTTCATTTTTAAAACCTTTAAAAATGCATATACAGTATTTCTTTTTAAATAAATCTGTTATGAATTCTGTTATGAGATAGTGTGCGAGCGCACCCACACACCTAGCTGGCCCTCCTGGATGTTGCCAGAGCTGACGCCGTGCACGAAGGTCCTGATGTCCTGCTTGGAAAGCCTTCCGCCATCCCGCTTGCGGCGGATCAGCTCCGGAAAACTGGACACGGCACACTCCTCTCCCTCCGACATCGCAGACATCCCGGCCCGGTGGCTCTTCTTTTGTTGTCACAGTCAGCTGCATGTGACAGCTGACAATAAATGTCAACTCTCCCTCTATCTCTCTTTCTGACAAAGACACACTCTCTCTCTCTCTCTCTCTCTCTCTCTCTCTCTCTCTCTGTCTTTGAGTTTTTTTAATATGAGGCATCAATTTGCTCTAAATATCTTAGGGCCCAACAGGTCACACAGACACATACACCAGATATTGTAATATATCAATGCCACATGGTTAGGTATGATTAAAAGTTGCATTTTGATGTAATCAGACGGTGACGGAGGGTGACTTAGACTGAGACTTAAAGTCAGAGCAGTTAGAGCAGAGTGTCTTACCGGGGCTGTAGTCTACAAGGTGGACGGGATTCCCAGTGCACCAGCCGGACACGTTATGAACAGGTTATTCCAGTCAGAAAAGGACACTGTCAAAACACTACTGGCTTTGAACAACGGTAATTTGGACTCTGGCCTGGCTGTGCGGCAAGAAAACTGCATGCGACCACACACACACAAACACACACACAGACATGTCAGTCATTAACAACAACAGACTCGGTCACTCACTACACCCGACCACATCACTCCCCTCGGGCCGAGGAAAAAGAGAGGTTATGGTGATCTGATAAGACCTGTGCACTCCACCTCTGAATGTTGAAACACGTGTCTGAGTGATTCACGGGTGGGTCATTTCCAAGCTTAGTACAGTAGCCCAACTTGTACACTGTAAACAAATGTTGTGTTCATTCAAGACTTAGAGAGTACTCTGGGACCGCATACCATCTAGAAGTGCTGAAATAGCATGGCAAAATGTGCTGGGTATTGTAATTGTCTTACTGAGAAAGACAATTCATTAGCAGTGATTCCTGTATAAGGAACAGAGTGTTCTATAATAGGCCTGTTCATAGAAGCCTAACACAGAATACAGTGAGGTCATGGGTGCCGCTAAGGGGGGAAAGGTGTTACAGATTACAAGGGCCCAAGCGCTGACAGCACTGACAGGGGCCCTTACAGGGGTCCAAAATTTGAACCTTTTATGGGGCCCAAAGTTTCTGGCGGCGCCCCGGAGTGAGATTTTGGCCACTGTAAGTAAAAAAAACAGTAGGCACCCCATCTTTAAAGCTTCTTCAAAGCTAATTTAAATCCAGGAATATAAGTGGAGGTTAAATATCTAAATTGTGTGTATCCGTGTGAGTCCTTCATTTTAAAAACAAAACCTTGAATGAATTTTCTCTTGTGACTGGTTTATTCAAGCCGCACTGTCACCTAAACTTAAAGGAACAGTCCACCCTTTTTTGATTTTCACATATTTGCAGTATTTCCAAGCATTATTTGTGAATGTGCAAATCATTTTCTTTTCAGTTTTTTCAGTACTTAGATTTATTGGATCAGAATTATTAGCATAGCTTAGCATAATCACTTTATGTGAATGGAGGCATTAGCATCAAGCCACAAATGATCACAGGACAGGATTAAATAGCTGTTTTGCACACAGATGAATTTTACATTAATTTTAAAGTACTTTATAAGTAGGCTACATTTGATGATGTTTTGTTTGCCCCCATAGACTTGCATTTCTACGCTTAATTTAGCTATACTGTTAAACTAGGCAATGGAAAAACAGAGACGAAAATGATATGCATATTCATGAATAATGCTATGAAATACTGCAAATATGTGAAAATTAAAAAAGGGTGGACTGTTACTTCAAGGAACACTGCTGGAATTGGTTTGACTGATTTAGATGTCCTCATCTCCAACCCAATTCAATCAGGTCATCATTCAACCAGGCAATAACCTGATTGAATTAGAAGGTAAAACCAGTAGCCTGGTGAACCAGCGCCACCCGCTGGACGGCAAAATGTTTTGTCTACGGGTAGTCTGGTTTATCAGGCTTTATAGTACTATAGTATATAATACCAGGGCATTTGGATGTGGCGCTGGATTGCAACGAATGAATTCTGTTTGCCCATCTCTGTTGGAATGCTAAAACCAAAGAGCACCAAGACAAGGATTATTTAAGACCCATGAAATCCTTCAAAATACCTGTTTTTTTCTCAAACATGTAACACAGTTATCTGGCTTTCCCATTTGTCACTGTGATAACACACTGCCCACAACAAAATTGCAACCTGCCTTCAACTAGTCACACATGTAATGAGCAGGGGACAACCACTGATGCTATGCCAGGATCCAGGGGGCAGTGCGTGGGTAGCGCACACGCGCGCGTCTGTGTGTGCGTGTGTGTGATGGTAGCATGCTTTCAGTGGTACTTATTCAAATACTTCAGTGTTTGGTGTACCTACTGCAAGAGAATAGTGTTCCCCAATCTTTTTTGTCCCTCGCACCCATACACTTTTTGTCTACAATGAGTATGCCATGGTTACCCTCTTTCGCATGCTCTGTGCCTCTTCCTTAATCTCAATGTGACTATTACATGCAATAGTTGGTGTTATTACATATTTCCAAGTATCCCTAGCAGTGTGCTCATGCACCCCTCGTGGTACTCATACCCCTGAATGATAATCACTAGAGAGGCACCGAAAATACGGGCGCAGAAAATATTTGGCCGAAAACGCAAAAAAAGACAGTTTCGGTTTTCGGCCGAAAGCCGATTGAGTGGCCGAATCGGAGATCGAATAGAAAATGAATTGAAAATGGGCATTAATTAAACTAATTTCAGTTCTACTCTAACATTTGAAGACATCAAATACACATTTATTTTCTTTCAAAAACATGTCTAAACATTTACTGTAAGCCGTAGATTTAACCCCTTAAGACACGGCATTATAAATTAGCTGTTACCAGAATGGCAATGACCAAGTCGTAATGTATTACTAAAGGCCCTGTGCACTGTCATAGTAGTGTTGTGCTATAGTAGTTAACTTTCAATGTCTATTACAGCGTGCCACAGGAGGTATGGCGTGCATTAAGGGGCTACGCAATATTTAAGAATAGTGAAAAACATAACTTTTGGCAACTTTTAACTGAATTGTAATAATCGGTTTCGATTTTCGGCCCAGTGATTAATTATTATTCGGTTTCGGACACAAATTTTAATTTCGGTGCACCTCTAAATTAATCACTGATATACAGTAGGCAACATTATTTCATTTCGGTCAACAGTGCAATTGGTGGTGTGCCCTGAGATTTTTTTCAATGACAAAAGGTGTGCCTTGGTTAAAAAAAAGGTTGAAATCCACTGATGTAAGCCATATCGTAATAAGCTACACGATCACTGACGTTGGAAGCCTGGAGAGAAGCAATACAGTGCTTGTTGGTTGAGACAATTTGATTAACCTTCTGTTTGTGTGTGTGTGTGTGTTTGTTTATTTCATCTGGTGAGTCCGTATTCTTAATCAGGCATTACAAAGCTTTATGAATGCATTGCAATCTTTTGTGCACCCATGTGTGTGACGCACTCTTTTGTTTGAGTTCTTTTTATTTGTTGTTTACTTGTTTGTTTCTAGTATGTGGGCAGTTCAAATATCTAGTGAATAGATAAGGAGGACGTAGCAGAACCAGAATTAAGCAACTCTATTGTTCCGAGGGTTAAAAATGTTTAAACAGTAATCATTTTCCAACTCGACAGTCCATACTCTGATAAAACCCTGTATTTTGTTTTGTTCCGTGTATTGTCCACAAAATTAGTGTACTAACACAATTGGTTAATAACAAATAATACAATTGTCCACTGAACTCCGACAAAGGTCCGATACAGTATTCCAAGCTCCATTTGGCTGGACCTTAAAGGCCGTATCCTCCCTTCTGTACAAAAAAAAATGAAATGGAACTTTCTCAGTCTGTCCACAAGTAGGCGCAAGTGCACTATATCCGCTCCACTTCACTCAACACAGTACAGCCTGAGAATCGAAGAAAAGAGAAGTTTTCTCGAAACATAACACATTTGACCATTGACACCATCTTGTTATATTTTTTGGTACGTTTCTTTTCTCTCACTCTCTCTCCTCGTTTTTGCCAACAATTTGATCTTCAGTCCAACAAATAAATAGCCTACTGTAAAGGACCAATCCTTTATTTTTAAGGAGTCCTATTGATGATTGTGTGTGTGTGTGTGTGTGTGTGTGTGTGTGTGTGTGTGTGTGTGTGTGTGTGTGTGTGTGTGTGTGTGTGTGTGTGTGTGTGTGTGTGTGTGTGTGTGTGCGTGTGCGTGCGTGCGTGTGTGAGTGTGAGCACAGGTGTCCTATGTGTGGTGGAGACTGTCCATTGTCACTTTTCCTGAAGAGACACATACTGTACATGCTTTAAGGAAAAGATTGTCAGCCTGTGCAAACACCTCTGTGTGTGTGTGTGTGTGTGTGTGTGTGTGTGTGTGTGTGTGTGTGTGTGTGTGTGTGTGTGTGTGTGTGTGTGTGTGTGTGTGTGTGTGTCTTCCGTGTGCACGTGCAAGCCTGTTTGTTTATGTGAGGTACTTGTACACATACGTAAAGATGAGAGATCAAATCTATGTCCGCCATTCCTCTATCCTTGTGTTTAGCACGTGTGGTTTGTGGTAACATGCACTTCTTCATACTACATGGACATGGGATTAAGCACTTGTCTAGTGATGCACATTACTGACTAGTCGTCAGGTGTGTGTGTGTTTGTGCATGTACTCTGTACTGTGTGTGAGAGTACATGTGTGTATTGTTCTTGAATGTGTTAGTGTATCGAGTGCATTTGTTCTTTGTGTGCATGTGCAGTGTGTGAGTGTGTGTGTGTGTGTGTGTGTGTGTGTTTGTGTGTGTGTGTGTGTGTGTGTGTGTGTGTGTGTGTGTGTTTGTGTGTGTGTGCTTGTTTGTGTGTGTGCACATGCGAGTGTGTGTGTGTGCTTGTAGTGTAATGTGTGTGTGTGCAGATGGCTTTGTAACATAGCACCTGATCTTTGTAAGTCATTCACAGAAGTAAGTATACATCATGATCATCATCATCGTCATCATCATTAATTCAGCCCTCTGAGTAACCATAGCAACCAGCATGGAAATACACTTACAATACATTTATCATTGCTTCTGATTGAGTCGAAAAGAATGATCCAAAGTAAAGACAAAGTGGTAGCACTTTATTTTAAGGTACTCATGTTAGCCACGTATACATACATACTGTCTGTATAAGTAACTTATAAGTCATACTTCAAGCAATATCAATCACTTGTTAAGCGTGTATTTCCAATTTCTTGTTTACGGCCAAGAAGTACTTCATTATTGATAAAATTGTAATAAGAACCTATTAGGACCTTAACACGCGTCTTAAAAGTCACTTATACAGATAACCATTAGACATGTGTACAAGTGGCTAACGTGAACCCAGTTCTAAAGTGTTACCAAAAAAATGCTCAAAGAAAATAATTTAAAAATCAATACATAGGTTATTTACAGACATCTGCCACATTTACTGAATATCTCAAATGCCTTCCTTTTAAACATTTGTAAATGACTTTGTAAAGAGTAAATGAAATAATAAATATATTGGGAACATCATATTGGTCATAAAAGCACAGATGAAAGCAATAACAGGGGATAATAACGGGCTTTTGCTTCATAAGATAAAATAGCTGAATATCCGACCAAATTAACTCTACCACAAACTTACTGTTTTAAAGACACAATAGAAGATTAAGTTGTGAAGTTTAAACTTCATAAAGTTTCAGCATTCATACGCAATACAATTCGTTTCCTCTTAAATATATAACCTGTGTGTGTTTATTCTCTTTTTTAAATTCATACATATAAAAGTTAGCTGAAAATACTTTTTTTTGTTTTTGAAATTCTATTAAATCTAAACGGAGGCAGATTCTGTTCAAAGGTTGCTTTTTAAAAACATCGAGAGACGCAAAGCTCTGCAAAAAGGCAATCTCCTTCACTGGTGGAATTTGATCGTTTGATCGTAACACATACATCTTTTTTCCCCCCAAATAACCAGAGGTGGGAAAACTGGACGGACAGAGTAAAAGTCCTGGGGTGCATTTTTCAAAAGGGAAGTTGTTAGCTTGTTAGCAACTTCGGTAGTAGTTGCCAATGGGAAAATGCATTGAACACAACAACGTAGCTAATGTAGTAAGCAACTTTGGTTTCGAGAAATGCACCCCTGCTTTGATGTTCCTTCTGTCTGTTCTCTCAGCACAGGTGATTTGACTGATTAGCTCATCAACCTGGCTTAAGGCTGTGGTCATTAGGGGTCAACATTTTCACTGAATTGGCTGGAGCAAAAATGTGTCAGGGTTTTTTACTGTCTGAACCCGTATTTTTCCACCTCTGCTAATGACTTGATGTCAACCTCTCGGGCGCCCCCTACTGGTCCAGACCACTTGCCACCGCCCCAGTCTCTTGTTTTCCAAGCCAAGCGGCAGAGCTGGACTGTTGGGGGGCATCTGGTAAGGGAAGAAGGTGATGCAATGCAACCAGTCCCATACAATTCTGAGGTTTGAAACAAAACTATAGTAGCTATGCTGATTGTACTGTATGATATAGGGGAAAAGGATGGGGGGAAGTAAGGTGAACTCATGGTAGTTGTTTCAGCTTGGGCCTATTGGTTGTGGTTGCTTCATATACTCTACTGTGGTGTTTGGTGTCGGTGTGCTTTTTTGCATGGCTGAAGGGAAGGGAGAAGTTTATGGGGCAATGTTACTTTAGAAAATCTATCTACAGTACATTTAAACAGTGTGCAAATACAAACTGATGGCCCAAATGATATTTTTAGTTGTTGGGTGTTGTGTGTGGGAGTGGTGCGGGAGGAGAGTGGGGTCATTTCACGTGAAATCAGACACTTTGGGACCCGACCGACCCGGATTTCAATCATACTTGGTGTGCCTTTTCAGTAGCAAGGTAGCACCCCAGAACTGTATTGGTTTGAATCTGACACTAATATTAAGGGAGAAACAGACTAGGAAAGGTTCACATGTGAGGGTAGGACACTATACATTCAGCCTTGAATATATCAGTCAGTGTTAGTCACAAAAAGATGCCTGTGGTGTTGTTTGAAAGCTCTTTTCTGGCTCTACATATTACACAATCAGCTTGGAATACAACAACTCTCAGAATATGAATTATGATAAATTGAAAAATTAAAAATTGAATATCTAAAAAACTCATATTTTAAAATGGCCAGTTCCTTGTCCAAACGTAGCCGGCAATGTCATGAGCAGCACCTTAAATGCTGGTGTTCGGTTTGTTATTCATTTCAGAGAGAAGTTGACTCACAAATATGGCATCATACAGACCACTTACTAATAATATGGTAATACCATAGTAGCATCACATGACAAAACAAAAACAAAACAAAAATGGTCAGTGTCCATGGTCCCAGGTTTCAGAAACTAAGGCAGATGTCCATTTATACACACCAAATGATGATATGTGAATGTTTGAACATTCCTTCTCTGTGTACCTGTGCCATCTTCCCTTTACCGTACTTTAAAGAGATAATCAATGGCTACACTCTCATTTTGTACTCTACCAGTGCATTGAAGCAGCAAGCTGTGTCTTTTGTAGATAATGTATAAGTACGTCCCGTTGCAGTTACAGGTTCCACTACCAGAAGCACATCCTGATGATCCATGACAGTCTATCTGGTCTGAAGGGAAAAGTGAAGGATGGAGATGGCCCATGAGGATGCAGGAAGTTCAGTTTCACCTCTCCAGTGCTCGGCATACATTCCTCAGCACATGCTAGCCACCAGTTGCCATCATATACAGCTACAACATACCCTTTGATGCTTGAAAATGTAACACATTCCTTTACTGAGCTCACTCTTTCAACTCTGCCTTCTCTGAATGCTCAAAATGGCCTAACTTCCACTGTGTCCATTGACAATGGGCAGAAGCTGTGTAGTTTTTGAGTACCTGGAATAGTTCTTGCAGATTCAAACCTTTTCAACAAGTTCTCAGCTTCATGATGGTACATATCTGTTGTGGCAAACTGGCAATGGATGTTCTTGACATTATCCTTGACAAATTCAAACAGTTGGTATGGCGTTACAATTTAATTGTCAATAGGACGTTGCAGACTTCCTGCACAATATAAGAACCTTAAAATTACAACAAATTTGTGCCACCACGAGGCAGATTTTCACATACCTGCAGAGTGGCACTTTTTTGCCACATCACATGGCAAAGGTCCATGTGATGGCGTTGGAGGGACAGTTAAATGGCTTGCTGCACGAGCAAGTCTGCAACGTCCTATTGAACTGTTTGAATTTGTCAAGGATAATGTCAAGAACATCCATTGCCAGTTTGCCACAACAGAGATGTACCATCATGAAGCTGAGAACCTGTTGAAAAGGTTTGAATCTGCAAGAACTATTCCAGGTACTCAAAAACTACACAGATTCTTCCTTTTTATCAATGGACACAGTGGAAGTTAGGCCATTTTCAGCATTCAGAGAAGGCAGAGTTGAAAGAGTGAGCTCAGTAAAGGAATGTGTTACATTTTCAAGCATCAAAGGGTATGTTGTAGCTGTATATGATGGCAACTGGTGGCTAGCATGTGCTGAGGAATGTATGCCGAGCACTGGAGAGGTGAAACTGAACTTCCTGCATCCTCATGGGCCATCTCCATCCTTCACTTTTCCCTTCAGACCAGATAGACTGTCATGGATCATCAGGATGGGCTACTGGTAGTGGAACCTGTAACTGCAACGGGATGTACTTATACATTATCTACAAAAGACACAAATGCACTGGTAGAGTACAAAATGAGAGTGTAGCCATTGATTATCTCTTTAAAGTACGGTAAAGGGAAGATGGCACAGGTACACAGAGAAGGAATGTTCAAACATTCACATATCATCATTTGGTGTGTATAAATGGACATCTGCCTTAGTTTCTGAAACCTGGGACCATGGACACTGACCATTTTTGTTTTGTTTTTGTTTTGTCATGTGATGCTACTATGGTATTACCATATTATTAGTAAGTGGTCTGTATGATGCCATATTTGTGAGTCAACTTCTCTCTGAAATGAATAACAAACCGAACACCAGCATTTAAGGTGCTGCTCATGACATTGCCGGCTACGTTTGGACAAGGAACTGGCCATTTTAAAATATGAGTTTTTTAGATATTCAATTTTTAATTTTTCAATTTATCATAATTCATATTCTGAGAGTAGTTGTATTCCAAGGTGATTGTGTACTATGTAGAGCCAGAAAAGAGCTTTCAAACAACACCACAGGCATCTTTTTGTGACTAACACTGACTGATATATTCAAGGCTGAATGTATAGTGTCCTACCCTCACATGTGAACCTTTGCTAGTCTGTTTCTCCCTTAATATTAGTGTCAGATTCAAACCAATGCAGTTCTGGGGTGCTACCTTGCTACTGAAAAGGCACACCAAGTATGATTGAAATCCGGGTCGGTCGGGTCCCAAAGTGTCTGATTTCACGTGAAATGACCCAGTGTGGAAATTACATTTTCTATGCATGTTAAAGGCAAAATATGTAATTTCAGTCATTCATTTTGAAAATATATGCTTTCCATTTACATAGTTGATCTTTTCATGAATATGTATTAATTAATTAATTAACAAGTATTTACTGGTTGGATCAAAGTACAGTACTTTTTGCAGACACGGATGTCTATGACTGGTAAGCCAAGATGGCAGACATGGAAAATATTCTGTAAACTACTGTGTTTATGTGAGAAAAGTGTACATTTCCATTATGGCTGTAACGATACACTCAACCACTATTCGGTTCGCATTACAATTTTTTTTTACCTACGTTTCGAAACAAGCCACAATTTTAAAAATGTGACTTTTTGATGATTGTTCATAGGAAGAAAAGGTTTAAAGAGGCTTCCAATGTAAAAACGTACTGATGTGAAAAAAAAAAAAAAAAAAAAAGCTAAAAAAAAGTAGCCTAATACAATTGATGTGAAGTTTGGAAGCACCATCACATCATATCATGTGGTTGTTTTTTGGACTGAAGGGTAACAGTACTTTGAAATGGCGCATCACGATACTGCCTTCTTGTATCACGATAGATTCGATACAATATTGTTACAGCCCTAATTTCCAAGTGAAAATGAATAGTTGGATATTGATAGTAGTGGCAGTAGATATCCATGAAAAAAATAACATTTGTGAATGGACAGCACTAAATTCAGAAATAAACTACTAATATGAATTACATACTCTGCCTTTAAGGATTGTCAACTGTCGGAGGTGGGGGGTTGGGGTTGGGGTTCGGGCAGTGGGTGGATTGTGCAACAATTCAGTGCCAGATTCCAGTGTAATTCCAACAAACGTTTACAGTGATCATACTTTCACAATCAGATAGGTAGCACACTGTCCCAGCGACGGAGGAAGAGAAGAGGGATGTAGGAGTAGGAAGAGGAGAGGGGGTAGGAGGATAGGAACCAGGATGGAGAGGTAGGGGAGGGAAGGAATAGGGAAGAGGGAGGGAAGAGAAGGAGCGAGACAGGAAGACAAGACGAGGAAAGTAGAAGAGGAGAGAGAGAGAAAGAGAGGAGGAAGGTGAGAGGAAGAGAAAAGAAAGAGGAGAAAGAAGAGGAGGAGGCGGAGTAGGATGAGGAAGAGGAGGAGGAGGAGGAGGAGGAAGAGGAGAGGGGGTAGGAGGATAGGGGCCAGGATGGAGAGGTAGGGGAGGGAAGGAATAGGGAAGAGGGAGGGAAGAGAAGGTGCGAGACAGGAAGACAAGACGAGGAAAGTAGAAGAGGAGAGAGAGGAGAGGAGAGAGAGAGAAAGAGAGGAGGAAGGTGAGAGGAAGAGAAAAGAAAGAGGAGAAAGAAGAGGAGGAGGCGGAGTAGGATGAGGAAGAGGAGGAGGAGGATGAGGAGGAGGAAGAGGAGAAGAGGCCACCTCAAGTATCCAACTTGTGAGTTAGATAATGTACAGGTCCAGTAAAGATTCTGGGAGAGTAGAAGATAAAGACAGAGGATGAGATAGAGAGGAAGAAACAGAGAAGGAGAAGGAGGAGAGGGACAAAGGAGAGATAGAGGAGGAAGGAGGAATAAAAGGTGGAGAGAAAGAGGAGACATCCGCCCTCTCGATGTCCCTGTGATGGAGGCAAGAGGAGGAGAGAAGAGGTGAAGAGGAGAGAAGCAAGGGGAGGAAGAAGACGAGGAGAGAAACAAGGGAAGAGAGAAGAGGAGGAAGAGGGGGAGGGAAGTCCTCAAGTATCCAGCAGCTGTTTGTGCGTCCTCTCCATGTTCATGCGATGGCCCACCAAAGTCACCCCCAAGTCTTCCATGGTGACTGTCGAAGGAAGAGAGGAGGAGGAGAGCAAGGGAGGAGAGAGTGGAATATAGAAGAGGAAAGAGAAGGGTACAGGTCTGTAAGGTCCTCAAGTATCCAGCAGCTGTTTGAGCGCCCTCTCGATGTTCATGCGGTGGCCCACCCGCGTCACCCCGAGCTCCGCCAAGTCGTCTTTAGTCAGCGCCGGCAGGTGGGCGCCCTCTATCTCGTGCTCGAGGAAGCGCGGCCGGTGCTCGCCCAGCCCCACGCTCTCCAGCCAATCGGCCACGTCGTACTTGTTCCACAGCGACAGCGGGCGCTGGCGGAAGGGCCGCAGCGCCATCAGCGGGCCGCCGAGCACGGGCGACGGGCACGGCGAGGCGCAGGGCGAGGGCGAGGGCGAGGGGCTGCGGCTGCGGGCGCTGGCGCTGCGCATCACGAAGCGCACCTCCTTGGACTCCTGCGGCAGGCTCAGGCTGGACGACTTGAGGATGGTGTGGTGGTGGTGGTGGTGGTGGTGGTGGTGCGGGTGGCCCGTGCCTGACGTGGCGGCGGCGGCGGTGCCCGCCGTGGAGATGACGCCGCTGCTGCCGAAGGAGCGGATGGCGCCGGAGAGGGCGGCGTCAGAGGAGCGGTCGGGCGTGGCGCCAGGGCTGGGGGTGCGTCGGGAGACGGGGTAGCGCGAGCCGGGGCGGATGGTGAAGGTGGTGCCGTAGCTGCGCTGCGAGATGGTGTGCAGCTCACCCAGACTGCTGAATAACCTGCAAGGAAGAGGAGAGGATAGGATGGAGGAGAAAACGTCTATACATCATCTACAGGACATCTACGTGTCAAGGCATATAAGGAATAGGGAAGAGGAAGGGAAGAGAAGGTGCGAGACAGGAAGAGAAGACGAGGAAAGAAGAGGAGGAGAGTCCACAGTGACCTTGGGTCACATGAAAGGTGCTATATAAAATTGAGTTATTATTACTCGTAAAGTATAAACAAGCAATGGGTCACACACTAATATGCTGTTAGACTAGCTTTAGCTTTTATTCCAGGGCACATTTGGTGTTGCATCTTTTGGCCACGCTGTGTATTTTCAGTAATATGATATCGTTGGCATTTTATGTCCTAACAGCGTGAAACTTTGCACTGCACACCATCATACCACTGGAAATTCTCCCTCCAAACTGGACATCATTCAGTGGAGTGGAGTGGGAGTTGTGGTGTGGAGTTTGACAGACAAACAAACATACAGGACGAGACACAGACAGACAGATGGGCGCAGTAGTTCAAATTGGCCCATGTCCTCCAACGCTCAGAGTTACAGAAGCACATGAAAAAAGGATAGTAAAATTGACATTTCTACATTTCTCAGTCTCTCTCTCTCTCTCTGTCAGTCTCTCTCTCTCTCGCTCTCTGTCAGTTAGCCGTGTGCTTGTAGTACATAATTTGCATTTCTACAACCGAGTGAGATTGCAGGGGACTTAGTTAGCATAGTGTAATTGTGCATAATAATCTGTAGCAGATGTATGACGGGGAGTATGTGTGTGTGCGTGCGTGTATGTGTGTGTGTGTGTGTGTGAGAGAGAGAGAGAGAGAGAGAGAGAGAGAGAGAGAGAGAGAGAGAGAGAGAGCAAGACCACGAGCACGAGACAGTCTGTGCTCTTAGCTAACTCCTTTTACACAAGTCCTTAGGCCCACTTTAAAAATAACGATATTAGTTTCTTAGAGGAAAAACATCATCTGTTTTTCAGAACTCCAACACACCAAAGCGCAAGCTTACCTTCTTTTGTTTAACAAATACACAAACATCAATAACACATACACAAAAATATTTCATTCTTTTAAGGCAAAAGGAAATGCAAATTTGAAGACAGTAAAATAGTGATGCAATTGTTTTTTTTTGTAAATGAGGAATCACTGAGCATTTCAATGCTTGGTGAATGAGACTTGTTTTTCATGCAAGACACAAGGAGAGTTGAATTGTTAATTTAATTTAGTAGTCTTAGTCAGGGAAGGAACATGTTAATACAATATTTGTTGAGTTTTAGTGTTTAGTTCTTAGTTTGTTGTAGTTTAATGCATTCATGCCCAGTACGGCGCTTAATGTTAGTTAGCTTTCCCATTTTTTTGCTGTTATCTGGTTATTATGTTTTAGAAGTTATAAGTCTAAGCAGGACAAAGTGACCTAAATGTTACCCACAGAGCTAAAAACCTACGATTTACTCTCTCCGTCGTTGTCCTCACATCTGTAGGAACACAGAGAGGCACAAAGAGAACCGGGGATCAATCAGGTGAGCTGAGGTGAGGTGAGGTGAGGTGAGGTGTGGTGTGATGTGCAGACTACTCAGGAAAACATTTCAAAACACTTCAATAAAGGTGCATTATTGTTGCGTGTTTTTTACTATGCTGTGCAGTGTGTGTGTGTGTGTGTGTGTTTGCGTGCGCGTGCGCGCACGCACGCGTGTGTGTTTGCGTGCGTGTGGGCTACATGTAATCAATTTATAGCCTACTTGGCACCATATGTAGAAGATAATTCATCCAAGCATGTGTGTTATAAATTAAGGTGTGCTTTTTTAGACTTGGCTTTTGTGATTTGCTGTGATAGAGCAGGTGTATTTAACAGCAGTTGTGAATGTCATACAATAAATGTGTATGCTCGTGTTAAAGTGCACTGTGCAGGGGTGGGGTAGGGGGATGATTCAAGGTATTCCAAGAAGAGTGCTATGTAGGGTAGACACACGAGTTAATACTTCAGAGACAACCCTGTTGTTGGAATATACTCCTTATGTTTGTTAGATCACTCAGAAATGTTAATAACTACATGGGGACATCTGGATTCAGACAGTAGTCCTGCTACATACCTGCTGTCCATTCACTCAACTAGTAGCTGGTCCAATTTAGCGCGCCTGTTTAGCAAGTCGATGAGCTAAATACTGAGGTCACCCAAGTTACGGGTTCCCTGAACCGAAAGGAATATATAGCCAAAGCTTTACTTTCTTTAGCCAGTTTTTCTACTTGCTTTTATTTTCTAGCCTGAAATATTTTAGAATCTTATACATGTATAGCTTCTTAACATGCTGGACCTCCAATCTGTTTCAATGACACTATGCTAATATTTGAAGTGCTACATCCTGACAAACTGTAAGGTTGTTAACAATTTACAAAACACTAAATTCATTATAAAGTTATTATTCATTAAAGTCATTATAGTATTTTTTGAATGTTGTTACAAAGTCTTGAATCCTAGATTCACAAAAAGTGCTACCAGTTTCCAAAGAGTCCCGTAACCTTTGCGCCAGCATTCTACAATATCAGGATTATTACCAATTGGGAGATCGGCAGAAAAGTTTGAAAATCTACTTTGGTTGCTATTTGAAAAGCTAAACTGCTGAGTTATTGTATTCCTCTTAAATGTCTTTATACACTTCACTGTACACACAGCACATGATTCACATGTATTGCTAAATATTGACAACATTCTGCTGCTCACCTGGCTCCTCCTACAGGTGACCTGCGTCCAGGATCCAGAGCCGCCCCGATGACAGGCTCCTCCCCTAGCGAGTGCGTATGTGTATCCTTACTCAGAAGCTCCGCCCCCATGGCCGCCGGTCTGCCCTCATTGGCTGCCCCACCTCCACCTCCACCTCCCAAGGTCATCACGTCCTGCTGTGGCAGGTGTCCCGTGGAGGAGGAGGACAAGCTCCCGCTGGTGCTCCTGGGCTCCACTTCCCCCCACAGCTTGGAGCGACGCTGGAACAGATACCTGGAGCCGCGGTTACCCACAGCGATTCTTAGTTAGCATCAATTTGCTAAAGAAAATCCATCATACCAAATGCAATCCACATACAGAACACTCCTATTATACAAACACCTTAGACACACATAATATGCACACAATTAAAAGCCTTGTTTCCAACATGTAGCATATGTAACATTAAGTCTTGCCCAGGGCAAACTCAATTCACAGTGGTGGGCCAATCTGTAATTTGTCGCCATTTTGACCAGATCTCCCTGGCAGAAGAGATGTTCAGTCGAAACGCACAGTCATACTCTAAGTTTGGTAAATTACACACATTCTTCTGTATATATGTACTGTAAGTTCTAACCCTTAACTGTCGCACGCGCAGTTTATGTTGGGCATTATATGAGACCTTCCTCTCTAAATGAAGGGTAGATCAATAAACAGATGTCTTGTTTCTGAAGAGGAACACTACCGACCTGGGCCGACCAGGAGCTCCCGTTCCACCCTGCACCTGGGGCAGCAGCTCGCTGTCGGAGGACTGCTTGAGCAGAGGGTCGCGGAGCAAGGCTGCGGGCCGGCCCCTCCCCGCGCACTTGGGCTTCCCGTGGGCTGAGTCGGCGCTCTCCGACGACAGCGTGGACATGCTGGAGACCGTGGAGACAGTGCTGGTCGTCTCCAGGTGAGGGTCTTCCACGCCGGAGTCCGCGGCGGAGTCGCACTTGCCCATCACCGAAATCGTCCCGCCACCGATGCCGCCCGTAGCGATGGTGGTGGAGGAGGACGCGGCGGTGATCACAGAGGCCGACGACGATGACGAGGATGACAACGTGATAGCGGTCGCTGACGTCATTATCGTCACCTGGCGGGGGCTAGCGGCGGTTGCGGCGGACAGAGCGAGGGAGAGCGACGACGGGGATTTGATGGCGGCCTCCTTGGCCATCAGGCCATTGGCGAAAGGCTCGGGCGGGGGGACCAATCCGATCTTGCGGAGCTCCTCACGCGTCTCCTCGTCACTGGATGACAGCAGCGCCGGGGGGAGGGTCACTGTGTATGGCTCCGCCTCCTCCTCCGAGCTCATGGTCATACTGCGCCCTGATAGATAGATAGATAGATAGATAGATAGATAGATAGATAGATAGATAGATAGATAGATAGATAGATAGATAGATAGATAGATAGATAGATAGATAGATAGATAGATAGTGAGATAGGAAGACATGTACAAACAAATTGAAGGGAAGAATTAAGGAATGAAAGGGTAGATTGTACAGTATGTCGATGGGTTGATAGGTCAATAGACAGATAAAGAAATAGATAGATAGATAGATAGATAGATAGATAGATAGATAGATAGATAGATAGATAGATAGATAGAGTGAGATAGGAAGACATGTACAAACAAATTGAAGGGAAGAATTAAGGAATGAAAGGGTAGATTGTACAGTATGTCAATGGGTTGATAGGTCAATAGACAGATAAAGAAATAGATAGATAGATAGATAGATAGATAGATAGATAGATAGATAGATAGATAGATAGATAGATAGATAGATAGATAGATAGATAGATAGATAGATAGATAGATAGATAGATAGATAGATAGATATTTGTCTTTACGGAAAATTGTTCTGCACCATACAGTATGTCATGTTTCTATGTAATTACTCAACTGAAAAAAGGTTATCCACAGTAGACAGAGGTGTTTAACCAGCAGTCTAGCTGGCCATGTTAATTATCTTAATGCTATTTATTATGCTAATTATTCGTGCAGCAAACATCCTGACCATGCTAATTATATTGTGTAGCCTGCTTCTATTAACTACAGAACACAAAATAACGAACCTGATAGGATGGCGAGGGGTGGGGCGGGTGAGGGAACGCGGATCGTGGTTGGACTGTGCTCAGTGTCCGTCAAGCTGGAAGGGGCCGGCGTTTCTTCCGGACTCCTCCCACCCCCCGACACTGACACCGGGCTGCTGCTACTGACAATGACGTCTCCAGCCGGTGTTTCCGTGATGATGATAGGCTCGTCCCTCCACGATGTAGGGGGTGTGGCCTCTATGGCCGTTGGGGTGGTAACTCCGCCTTCTGTCTCGGGTCTCTCCGCCCCTCGGCCACCCTGACTGGGCGTTGGGGAGGGAGACGGCGTAGTGGGTGTGGTCCTTCCACTCAAGGCTCGTTCCCGAGCAGCAAGAGCCAATGCGAGAGGAGAGGAGGGGTCCAGGGGCCGTCCTGTGAGAGGGTGGATGAAGGTGGAGCCTCCTGGTGGTGGGCCGGGGGAGAGCATGGGTGCTGAGGGTAAAGTAGAGACACTTTATTACTGGTTTTCTTGATTATTTACACAATATTTCTGAACACTATTCTGAAAACATGTCACTCATTTACCAATATCCAAAAACAAGAAGAACTTAAGAACCCTATGACAACTCTGATACTATCAGCATACATACAGTACAGTACCCACAAATATCTGCAAACATACTCACCTCACATATCTACTCATATCTCTACACATATATTGACAAACATTACATACAGTACACAAAATCTTCATATGGACCAGTGAGGTTTCAGCAGTAGCACATGTCAGGGCAGTGTAACGACAGCCAGTGCCATTATTGTATGGATTTTTTTTATTGTATGTTTCTTTTTAGTGGACTATCTAAGACGCATACTCATTGCAGCATATCAACCACTGATTACAAATTAATTTATGGGTTTTAGATGCAGTTGCGGCACCTGACGTCTGTGCCCAAACAGACGTCTCTGACCCATACGTACCTGGCGGTGGAAGCTCCGCGAGTTCGTCCATGGAGTGCGACTGGGAGAGCAGCGGGGCGGTCTGGGGCTCAGTGGCGCCCCCCTCCACTGACAGGAAGACACTGGGACGGCGGCGCGCCCCACCCGCAGTGAGGCCCCCTCCTGGCGGGACGATGCGAGCGCGCTCGGAGAGCACCTGCTGCTGGAACTGCTCTGCCCGACTGCTGTGGGGGATACGAGGGGAGGTGCCCGAGGGAGACGGCTCGCGGATCACGATCCGCTCCTGGAGGAGACATACAGTACAATATAAAGGCACAACTTGTAAGTGTTCATGTGTAACCGAGGTCATCCTGCGCAGTTCGCTACTCCGGGATTCGAACTTGTGACCTTTCAGTCACAGCTCCAGTACTGTCAAACCTCACTCCTATCCGGGTCTTCAGCATCAGTATCAAGGTCATCCGATTGCGGCTTCACTTGCTGCTCAAACTCGCAACCCTCCATTCACAGTTCCAGTTCCAGTTGAACGTTTACGGACTTTCTACCACCAAACTCTGCTATTTGGCATCCGGTACACAGAGACACTCAAATAAACTAAATACAAAAAGCTCAATGCTCAACCTCACTCCCCTTCCCCATCCCCACTATCTCATTACTCCCTTTGATTGGGGTGTAATTTTGGGATGCTAATGTGCTAGCTACATCATTAGCTACTCTAGCTTATGACAGTTTAAGCCATTAGCTAGAAAGTAAAAAACAACAGTGTCACAACTTTTTCCAGTCGTGATGCACACAAAACTGATATTTTTCTGGCAGGATCATTCAGGTTGCCTTGCAGCTTCAGATCTTTCCAGCAGAATGACGTCCTGGAATTGGATGTCCTGGACATGGTCAATATCAGGGAGATACATTTCTATTAGAAAAAAAAGAAAATGGAAACTGCCAGGAGTTGAAAGGCTACACCTACAATCACTGAACATTCACGGGCAGAGACACATAAAGCCAGCCATTAGTTTTGTATTCCAGTCATAACAGAGTAAACACATCACACACCGCCCTCTCAGTAAAACTCCATTTACTTAAAGGGGCATTCCACCGGTGGAGACATGAATATGTTACTGAAAGTGGGTCATATGTATAGTAGAATAGTAACATACATTTCTAACTTGGTGCCTTCTTGGCCAAGAAAAGGCAGAAAATGACTTTTTAGTGCTTGTGGATTTGTGACAACAATCCCCATAATGCACGGCAATGCTCAAGTTCCACAGGTCACACCCAGTTATTTGGGACTCTATGCATCATCCCTCCCTCAGCTTGCAGGCAGTCTTGCCAGATTGGGCTGTTTCCTGCCCAATTGGCCTGCTTAGGATGGTCAAGTCAAGTCAAGTCAAGTCAAGTTTATTGTCAATTTCTTTACATGCACTGGTCATACAAAGAATTTGAAATTGCGTTTCTTGCTCTCCCATGCAGACATAGACTAATCTAGGTAAGGACATAGACAGTATAGACATAGACAGTACTCATACATGGACATAGACAGTATGGACGTAGACATTGCTCATACAGACATTTAAAGTGCAAGACTGGACAACAGAAGACTTGTAGAGAACATACACTTTTGTTGTTCTTTTTCCTAAAAGTCCTTTATAGCGTTCTGACATAGTAATAGTAGCATTTGAAGAAATAAATAATTAAAAAAGGTTTTTATTTAAATACACCAGCAGCAGTATGTGTGTGTGTGTTTTTGTATGTGTTTTGTGTACGTGTGCGTGTGTGTGTGTGTGTGGTGTGTGTGTGTGTGTGTGTGTGTGTGTGTGTGTGTGTGTGTGTGTTTAGTGCAGGTAGAAAGTGCGGTGTGCGTCTGTGTGTGTGTACCTGTGTATTGTGTGTGTGTGTGTGTGTGTGAGTGTGTGTGTATGAGTATGAGTTGTGTGTGATGTGTTTGTTTGGGTTTAGTGCAGAAAGTGCAGTGTGCTTGTGTGTGTGTGTGTGTGTGTGTGTGTGTGTGTGTGTGTGTGTGTGTGTGTGTGTGTGTGTGTGTGAATGTGTATGTTTTGAGTTAGTGCAGGTTGAAAGTTCAGTCACAGATGTAGTAGTGCAGGTGGAGTGTTCAGTCGCAGATATGGTGGTGGGGATGAGGGGGGGGAGCGTTGTCAGTGGCCTGGCTGGCTAGAGGCTGACAGTGAAGGGAGAGTGGGTTGAGTGTTCAGTATCTTGATTGCTTGATGCATCGTGCTGCTTGTAAGCCTGGTGGTACGGGAACGGAGGCGCCTGTACCTCTTTCCAGAGGGCAGGAGGCTGAACAGTTTGTGTGCAGGGTGGCTTGTGTCTTTGATGATCATCAGTGCTTTTCGGGTGAGGCGTGCGGTGTAAATGTCCTGCAGGGAGGGGAGTGGTACTCCCCAATGATCTTCTTCGCTGTTGTTCACAACACGCTGGAGTGTCTTCCTGTTTTTCTCCGTGCAGCTTCCTCCCCACACTGTGATGCAGCTGGACACGACGCTCTCTATGGTTCCTCTGTAGAATGTTGTCATGATGGAGGGTGTAGCACTTGCCTTCTTTAGTTTGCGCAAGAAGTAGAGACGCTGATGGGCCTTCTTCGCCAGTGATGTAGTGTTGGTGGTCCAAGAGAGGTCGTCGCTGATGTGCACTCCAAGGAACTTGGTGCTGCTCACTCTCTCCACAGCATCACCGTCGATGGTCAGTGGTGGCAGTTGTTTTTGGACCCTCTGAAATGGTCGTGTGCGGGTAAAAATGGCATTTAGCAGAAAAACCCGCCCAATTTTAGCCATATAAATCAATAGAATTTGGCGGGATTTTGAGCTTCTAGGCTGGTTTTGAGCAGTTTTTGGGCTGGAAATCATCAGCCTCATCTGGCAACCCTGCTTGCAGGTGCATCACAGTGGGACAGACATCACTGGAAAGGAGAAGCTGGAGCACACTGCAGCTTAGTTTTCAAGACTTTATGTTGTGCACACACGCGACCAACATTTCTGTGTTGCTACACCTTCATCAGAGTCAAATGATAGCAAGAGAGAGACACACATTTCAAGACTTGACATTCACAGGTGATCCTACTTGGTTTGGCTAAATTGGTCTGATCTCATTGCAGGTAACTGACCCCACCCCCCAACACCAGGACAAGATTGTAGACAATTAGACAGCTTGCCAACTTCCCAAAACAAAATAAAAAAGTGAAAAAAACAATACACAAAGAACATTGTCAATAAAACCACAGCTACAATTATTAGAAGACCACAGCCGCAATGCTGGAACAATTTGTTACAGAGAGCAAGACATATTGTGTTCCTCATTTATGCCCTGAGGCTCCACTGAATTTAGAGTATGAATCCAAAATGCCTTTCCACAAAGCCTCTCTGTCTAATTGTCTGCAATCTTGTCCTGGTGTTGGGGGGTGGGGTCAATCACCTGCAATGAGATGAGACCAATTTAGCCAAACCAAGTGGGATCACCTGTGAATGTCAAGTCCTGAAATGTGTGTCTCTCTCTTGCTATCATTTGACTCTGAAGAAGGTGTAGCAACACCGAAACGTTGGTCGGGTGTGTGCACAAAATAAAGTCTTGAAAACTAAGCTGCAGTGTGCTCTAGCTTCTCCTTTCCAGCTATGCCAGTGACTTACTGGCAGTGTTGCCAGATGAGGCTGATGATTTCCAGCCCAAAAAATGCTCAAAACCCGCCTGGAAGCACTAAATCCCGCCCAATTCTATTGATGTCGATGGGAATTGGGCGAGTTTTCCTGTAAAATGCCATTTTTACCCGCAGACGGCCATCCCAAGCAGCCCAATTGGGTGGGAAACAGCCCAATCTGGCAACACTGCTTACTGGAGCCTCAATGCCAGTGATTTCAAAAGCACTGGGACACTGATCTGTGATAGGTCTGTTAGAGCATTAGGTCCAACCCCCTATGGGCGGGGTTGAAAAGGTGGGAAAAAGGCTTGTAGTCTCAACAGAAATCCACCTCTCTTACACTTCCTATGTCGATGATGCAAAATGACCATTTTTACATCATTGACATAGGAAGTGTTAAGAGATGAATGTGGATTTCTCCAATCTCAGGGGGAATTAAGAGATTTTTGAAAGTCCATTCAAAAGTATGACTGGGTGTCTATCAATGGAAAGCCTAATGCAAAATGGGTGGAGTGTCCCTTTAACTCATGCAATACAGTTACTGCGGAGTGTGTACTTGCATTTGGAGCGAGTAATTTCCATTTATTTGTTATACAACAGGCTAAAAGATGGCTGCGAGCGATCACCATTATACGGGATATGAGGAGGGCATTTAAGGATGCCAAGCTTTGTCTGAAAAACTCCATTAGCCTCAAGTCCTGTGGACATACTCCTCTGCCATACAAATTCTTTGGATCTTTTCAGAGACTAGACATTCCCTGCTTTTAACAGATGCGTCCCTCTATGTCAGTTCCAGCTAACCCCCCATCAACCTGTTAACTTTGTGGGGAGAAACAGTGTACATCCATTTTGCATATACATTTCTGCAGCTTCACTTGTTCCTGTGTTTGGCTATTCCTGGTGTGGGAAGACTGACGTCTTTGGTGTGCTGCTCACTTGTTCACTGTCATCACACGTCACTTGAAGTCAGTTTAGCAAACTAGAGCTGATTCAGTCAGGCACGTTTTGATGTGCAAGCCCTCAAATTGCTAAATTGCTGGGTAGGAGGAAGGGGGGCCCATTGATATTTTTTGTCCTGGGCCCAGCCAAACCTGTCAGCGGCCCTGATCAAACATACCATGATAAAGTCTCCTTCACGTTTGACATCCTCATGAGCCGAAGTGTATCACAAGGCGGTAAAGACCGTGAACATGAGTGACACTCACGGTGCTGTTGGCGTGCTGTGGAGACGGAACGAAGTTCAAACGCAAAACAATGCCGAAAATTGAATTCCCCCCTCAGTTGTCTCACAATGCAATCAGCTTAGCCTTGCCGGTTTGGTAACATATCATATAGGCTATGTTTTGGCACGCATTCGCTCCAGGCCAAAATGCCAACTCTGCCGCCTTGTGGACACAGGAAGGAACACTTGAAGGAATGCGTTTCAGACGGACGGACGGCGGACGGACGGACGGACGGACAGACAGACCCTCTTATAGAGATGCTGGGACGTATCTAAAAACGCAGAAACGTATCGAAAAGAAAATTTCAAGCTCTCAGACACAAACACTAACCGAATATGTACACAAACAGCATTTAGCTGTGCAAGCATCGTGCACGCGTACCGTAGCATCGAAAAGGAGATGATCATGGGACACAGCTGTCTCATGAGATTTTTTTCTGTGGGGAGCCTCTGTAACGCAGCTTTAAGTAGAAAAGTGCTCAGAGAGCGCACCTCTGCCCTCTGGAGGACAGAAATATGCACGCACCACAAACACCAACAAACTTGGATGAGCAAATAACCTCCTTGGCAGCCCCTAGTGGCAGGCCACACACGCAGCAGTGAACAAACACACAACAAACTTGGACGATTCCATAACCTCCTTGGCGGAGGTAGAGAATCTCTTTAAAGGGACACTGTGCAGGAAATGGTCAAAAAGGGTACTGCAACTATGCTGCTCATTGAAACTATGCTATTGCCAAATTTGACCTTTTCATGATAGTTTACTAAGTAATAAACTAATATTTTCTAGTATGGCCCAAGTACAGTCATTTTTGCAGCTAAAAATGGCTATTTCTGGAAATTCAAAATGGCAGAGCATGGAGAAGATCCCCCTTTTCATGTATGAAAAGTGCAATTTTCCCAGTCATAATGAATACTTAGAATTTCGTGGTGGTGGTAAATATTCATGAAAAAGGTAACATTAGTGAATGGGTAGCATGAATTCTGGAAATAAACAACTAAAAATCTCACACAGTGTCCCTTTAAGGAGAAGGCTCACAGACGAAAGTTGCTAGTCATCGGCAACTAGCTGCAGTACCACCACCAAGTGAAAAATGAATTGGTTTCAATGGAGCTGCCTACAATAATATATTTTGTTTTCGTTATATATTATATATATATTTGTTTTCGTTATATACGAAGTCAGCAAGCTGAATTTATGAGGCAAAATCCATATACCGTACATTAGGCGAATGCTAGCCAGTACAGGTCGAAATCTTCTGCCTCCCAAAAAATTGACACAGCCTCTTACATAATACCAGCTATAGTTCTTATCACATTTTTTTTATTCATGAGGTTTATGACCTGAAATTGCAGTAGAATATATTTCAGCATTTAGCCCTATGGGCTCCCATTCATTTTCCACTTGCCTGCGTTCACCAACAAAGCGGAACTGCAAGATTAGTGGCTACAGTGGGAACCAAGCAGAGTGAGCCTTCTCATCTATTCTACTTTCTCTGGTAAAGCTGAAGGACCACCATAGACACACCTGACTTCCAGTGAGGGCTCCACCCTCCTCCACCTGTCCTTGCTTGACCAGAGGGCTCTTCCTCCTCTGGGGCTTGGCTGGCGTGTAGAGTGTACTGAGCCTTCCCACGTTAGCGTAGGGGTTCTCTACGGCAGGCGTCCGTCTCCTGCCCCTCTCCTGCGTGGGGGTGTGGTGACCGGAAGTGGGCGTGGCTGGACGGGCGATGGAGGTGGGCTCCACGGGCAGGTGGGCGGTGTCCTGCAGGATGATCATGGAGCGGGCTTTCCTCTGGCGCTCTGTTGTGATAGGCCCGTGCAGCTTAGGCTCCGCCCCTGGCCGGAAGCTGGAGCGCGACTGATTGGCCGACCTGGAAAAGCCCAACGAGACAAGTTCAAGGTAAATTTATATATATACCGCACTTCAAACATAGAGGCAGTTCAATTGGCTAAAGGTAAAAGAAAAAAAAAGTAAAAGAAAAAGGAACTAGAAATGCACTCAGAGAGTGCAGACCTCCGCTATGGAAGCTATTTGACAGAACATTTGAATAGTACACCCTAATTTTTTAAAAAGTCTTTCTGCCTTGTTTTTGAGGAGTTAGAAACTGGAATGTCAAAATTTGCCCTATCCCGCAATGGTGAAAAACTTTATAAAATTCCTGGATCCACATTGTGATCCGGATCACCACTAAAATTTAATCAATTATTCCTTTTCCAACAACCCTACAAAATTTCATCCAAATCCGTTGATGACTTTTTTATTTTTCATTTTCAAACTGCAGTCATACAAAACCATTCATGACTTTTTGAGTTATCCTGCTGACAAACAAACAGACAGACAGACAGACAGACAGACAGACAGACAGACAGACAGACCGACCGACAAACAGACAAAAAAAACACAACCTCCAAGGAGTTAATAAAAATAAATATGATATAAGAAATAAGGCAAAATACGAAAGGCGGATAAAAGTCAAGAATTAAGAGGAAATGATCAAATGGACCTGGAGGGAGGGGGCGGCGGCAGGAAGGCAGGGGGTGGTCCCGAATCCAGGAAGTAGGAAGAGGAAGAGGAAGTGGGGGGAGGTGGCGGGGCCGTCTGGGGAGGGGGCGGGATGCTGCTCTGGAAGCTGTCCGTCATGGAGGAGCTCCGGGGAAACCGGTGGTGTTCGTTAATCAAGGCTGAGATGCGGTCGTCCTCCGGAGCGCCTGTGTGAAACATCTCTGCATGTAACACGCGTGTCACAGCATTGAGATATTTTTTTACGACACTTGTTATTCCCGATGTTACATTTAATTGAGCACTGAGACCTACCACACATATGACTACGGACAATACATTATAATTAACACAACATCAGTCCTAATGCTTCAAGAAATGCACTTAGTCTAGCACAGAGAGAGCACTGTGATAGAAGGACCGATTTTGCATCCTTTTTGCATCCTCTTTTTTTTGCATCCGATTTTGCATCCTCTTTTAGGTTATCTGCAGGCATCAATTGTTATGTTATGAGCATGTTTGTGTGTGTGTGTGTGTCTGTGTGTGTGTGTGTGTGTGTGTGTGTGTGTGTGTGTGTGTGTGTGTGTGTGTGTATACAATACAATACAATACAATACGTATCGATGTGTGTGTGTGTGTGTTTGTTACGATAAGATACATATCAACACTTTTGTGTGTGTGTGTGTGTGTGTGTGTGTGTGTGTGTGTGTGTGTGTGTGTGTGTGTGTGTGTGTGTGTGTGTGTGTGTGTGTGTGCGTGCGCGCGCGTGCGTGTGTGCCCGTGCGTGTGTTTGTGCCTGCGTGTGTGCGTGCATGCATGGCGGGGGTGGGGGCGGTTGCTGTTGTTTATGTTACCAAATGATTTGGTCCGGGACATGCCCCTGGGCAGCTGCATATGGCTCTTGTCCAGTCCCAGGGCCATGCCAGAGGACGGGGAGATGCCCTGACGCTCCAGCAGATTCTGTTTGGACAGCAGCACAGCAAAGAGAGCAGGACAAAGAAACACGCAGCGTTTAGTTACATTGCATTACATTACATTTAGCAGCCGACATGAGTTAACATCAAGACCTTGTGTACACCAGAGGCCGTGGGTATGCCCTCACCAGGTCTTGACGTTAACTTTTTCACTCACCGGCCACTGCCCACTGTGCCTAGAGTTTTTACCAATTCACTAGCCATTCACCTATTCTAATAGCCACACTTTTGATATTAGTTTTTTTTTATCATGATGATACTGTAGATCTAACTTCAGAAGATGGGTTGCTAATGCAAGAAGATGAGTGCATAGCTTCCTAGATGGAAATAAATCAAACAAATACCAACAGAGTAACTGAGCATTT
>NC_085871.1:29670348-29677848 GCF_034702125.1 Engraulis encrasicolus
CAACATGGCTTCGACTGGGGTTCGAACCCCCAACCTCCATATCTGTAATTCAGCACATTTGCCATTCATACTAAATGACATACATGGCATTTTAAGTTGGCCAAGGAACACTGCATATGATATATTTTTGAAAATCAACATGGCTTCGACTGGGGTTCGAACCCCCAACCTCCATATCTGTAATTCAGCACATTTGCCATTCATACTAAATGACATACATGGCATTTTAAGTTGGCCAAGGAACGCTGCATATGATATAATTTTGAAAATTAACATGGCTTCGACTGGGGTTCGAACCCCCAACCTCCATATCTGTAATTCAGCACATTTGCCATTGATGCTAAATGACATACATGGTATTTTAACTTGGCTAAGGAACACTGCATATGATATAATTTTGAAAATCAGCATCGCTTCAAGTGGGATTCGAACTCTCAACCTCCATATCTCTAATCCAGCACATTTGCCATTGATAATAAATGACATACATGGCATTTTAAGTTGGCCAAGGAACACTGCATATGATATAATTTTGAAAATCAACATGGCTTCGGGTGGGGTTCGAACCCTCAACCTCCATATCTCTAATCCAGCAGCATGCATTCCCATTAAGCCAAGCAGCTAGCTGTCATGCACAGTCCAGCAAGACTATATCACATTGCATTGAAGAGCTGAACAATAGACTTCTAGAATGGTTGCTCGCACCTGCTCGTTAAGAATAGAATCTTGAGACAGTGACAGTTGAAATGGAACCCTGCAGCACCTGTTCTGATTGACTGAATGACAGTTAGTATTGTGCTCTTAGCAGGGAACAGAATCAGACCCAGTGTTTTGTCTTTACAAGGTCGTTGTAAAAAAAAGGAGTTGGCACATGTCCTTTTCACAGATCGGAGTCATGCATGTGATCTCTCTAACAGTCTTTGAATGAAGTTTATAGGTTAAACGGTTCAGGCACAAATGGACCTCTTGTGGAACATGCGCTGATCTCTTGAAAAAGGCACTTTTGAGAAGACTGGGAACCTCAATAGACCCAGACCTGTCGTTTTTTACAAACCTGCCATTTAAAAAGTATTGGGAACTGGGAGATGAAACTTTGACAATTTGGAGACATCCCATAGAGCTCGCTAACAACGCGTCAACTAAACTTCTAGGTGAAAGTGTTGATGTTTTATGACCGAAAAAGCCTCCTACACTCTAATCTCTAGAGTGGCGGAACCTTGGTTCATGAAGGTTCCACCATTGTTTTGAATGGGGACCCAGGCTTTCACAAAATCGCCAAAAACGGGAAAACGACAAGAGACACGGACAAGCCTATTAATAGAAATGATCTCCAAGCCGAGCCGGTCGTTTTAGTGTTTGAACGGTGTCTCTATCTCGAAAGGCCTAGGAGGAGATCCATTTTCTATTTTTGCTGCCCTGCACAAGACAAACAATAAAACAGGACTTAGAGATTACTACAATCGGGCCTTGCTCCGCAAGCCCGCTTAAAAATGTAAAGTATTATCTCACTGAGTGAATGTTCTATTTTGTAATGTAACAACGGACGCAGTTGTCGGTCAATGTTGTTAGGTGGGTTCACCGTTACACTCACAATGGCCACGTTTACATGCGGTTTTTAATTCCAAATGAATAATTCAGAATTAAACAGTTCTGTCGAGTTTACATTGTACTTTCATTTCATTCCGAATTGGGAAGTGTTTACACAATGTTTTCAATGAGCAGAATTAAGCATTAAACTGAGTTTATTCTGAATTAAATGTCTCACATAAACGAGGCTACTGTGGAGTACAATGACAAACGGAATCAGAATCTCGCCAAAGTGAATGTTTTAAATGTTCTGTTTGATTGATGATGTAACAATGGATGCAGTTGTCGTAACAATGGTTGCGGATGTGGCACGTAGCATAACGCCGGCCTTGGGTGGCTTTGTCGGGGGGTAAAGAACAAAGCCACCATTGATGACTGACACGACAAGATACACTGTGAAGCCAATTGCAGAAATGCATTGACGAAGTCAAACACTAGATTATCACAGAAAAAGGAAGCGAGAAATATCCTCCTCTTGCCCAAAGCATTCCTATGATGATACAAATGTGAAAAGTCCTACATTGGACTGCATAAAATGTTTACGATTGGAGACCTGTCGATTACATTTCTCTGCACAACACAACATCAATATTGGATATGATTTTAAATTCATGTACTTCCGAGCTTTAGTGTCCATTGGGCTCATCAGTGTACTGTACCACAGGAGTTGCTCTCTCTCTCTCTCTCTCTCTCTCTCTCTCTCTCTCTCTCTCTCTCTCTCTCTCTCTCTCTCTCTCTCTCTCTCTCTCTCTCTCTCTCTCTCTCTGAGATTGCCTCCCAAGTAGTAGAAAGGCCACACTGGCATGATGAATGATATAATCATAGGTTTGGTGTATTATGGCACACACACACACACACACACACACACACACACACACACACACACACACACACACACACACACACACACACACACACACAGACACACACACATAGACAGACACACACACACACACACACACACACACACACACACACACACACACACACACACACACACACACACACACACACACACACACACACACACACACACACACACACAGCAGTAGTCACTGTAAGAGCCCTAGCGGTGTGTGTTACACTTACCTTTCTTGCGCACCACTTCTCCGGTGTCCGGCTTGCGGGATACTGACACCACCTTCATCACCAGTCTGCTGCCCCCCTGCCTGATCAGGGACACCACCTGCCGATGGCCCACCTTCACCACGCTCACACCATTCACCTGGAGGAAAGGATGGGGGACAGTGGTAGAGTTCATTTGACAAATTTAGCTCTGTGTGTGTGTGTGTGTGTGTGTGTGTGTGTGTGTGTGTGTGTGTGTGTGTGTGTGTGTGTGTGTGTGTGTGTGTCTGTGTGTGTCTGTGTGTGTGTGTGTGTGTGTGTGTCTGTGTGTGTGTATTAGGGATCATGGATACCACCTGCCTATGGCTAAACAAGGAAGAGTGACAAAGTCAAGTTGAGCAGTGCGTGTGTGTGCGTGTGTGTGAGCATGTGTGAGCGTGTGTGTGTGTGTGTGTGTGTGTGTGTGTGTGTGTGTGTGTGTGTGTGTGTGTGTGTGTGTGTGTGTGTGTGTGTGTGTGTGTGTGTGTGTGTGTGTGTGTGTGTGCGTGCGTGACGGTCAAAGTGACTTTGGTGACACGTTCTTGAACACATAAAACTCGAAGTCATAATAATTCAGCCAATGCAGTTGGAGGAAACAGAACCAACTCGCATAATCAGTCACAAATTGTTTCAAAGTCATCAAATGTAAGTGATTGATTTTGGCAACAGCTATCAGTGAAATGACAAGTTCCACTTTGAGTAGGGACAAAAATGATTTAGTGTTGAATGACTGGTGACAATTTCACAATATATTTACAATGTCAATTGTCTCAACATAGAAGACGGATATCCCACACAGTATCCATTAGACTTTGTTTTGTTGTGGTTGTTTTGGTCATTCAGACTTTCTTCAGACCTACCTCACCTGAAACATTATGAGCAATAAAAATCCAAGAAAAATGAGTGGCATGCAGGATATTCATGTATTGTTACTCAATCCTCTGTACCCAACGCTGCTGTTCGAATGGAGGTGAGCAGAAGCATTGTATGTCAGGGTTCATTGAGACGTTAAAATTCGTTTTTTTCGCACACCTCAGCTGGCAGGTGCGTCGGAGATGGCACCATGGGTCACTCAGCAATAGTTTAAAGAAACTCCCGCACACTGACCATTTCGCTGTTCTTTCTTTAATAAACGACGTTTCGGTACTAGACCTTCATCAGGCTGTTCTTTCTTTAATAAACGACGTTTCGGTAATAGACCTTCATCAGGCAATCCTGCCTGATGAAGGTCTGAAGGTCTAGTACCGAAACATCGTTTATTAAAGAAAGAACAGCGAAATGGTCAGTGTGCGGGAGTTTCTTTAAACTATAGGGTTCATTGAGAAAAAATAGTTTCCACTTTCAGTACCAGTCAGTATGCCAAATTGCAGTGCTGCCGGGGCTGTCATGATGACAAAGTCATTACCATTTTTGGGGCATTTCTTATATTTTGGTATATTTCTTATAGTTTTGGACATTGCTTTATTTGGTACAATGTACCAATATTTCTAGGGCCAACATTTCGTGAAATTATTTTCCCCCAATACTGCTCATGTAACGGAGGCTAACTAGCAGAGTTGGCGTGGAATGTTAGTAAAACCTCCCTCTCGATAGCCTCATACAGTGTTGATGCCGTTGGGCTGGGGGACTGGTCCTTTAGTCCAGCGGTATCGTACCCATTTCCGAACCGATGTAGTTGACGAGGTCGCACGTTCGCGCCCCGAGGGGGGCGAACAGGTGCAAGATGACCTCCGTCACACTCACACCCAGCATACCAATTTGCAGCATTCCACCTACATGGGCTGTAATGGCTATGAAGTAAGTATCATTTTTGGGGCATTACTAGTGGTGTGGATCGGCACTGCCCTCACGATACGATTCGATCATGATTCGGGAGGTAGTGATTCGATTCGATTCGATTCTATGCGATCCGATCCGATCAGATTCAATTCTATAATGCATTGCAATGCATTACATTTCTACTGAAAGCAAAGCAAATGTTTAATCAGTCATGATGAGGCAATACAAGTAGTCAGATACTGAGCAACAATTTATTGGCTGTTTTCTGTATCAGTCTGCATCAGTCTTGCAATGTATTGAAGTACTTTTATTTAATTTAACATTCATTTGCTCCCGAAATATCAATGGAAGTAATTAAAGCTTAAAAAAATTGCCGGATCGATTCTGGAACTTGCCGGATCGATTCTGGATCGTCCATGCCCCGCATTGGATTGCATCGCCGAATCGATCATTGTTGACACCACTAGGCATTACCCAGGATTTGATAGGTACCATTTTTGGCATTGGTTTGTTAGCTGCTATTTTAGGTATTTCTTAGGATTTGGTAACCTGACTTATGATATCCCTCCATGCGAGGGCCTTCTGGATGCAAACCATCTGAGTCACGTGAAAGTCAGAATAATTGTTTTTAAAAAATGAGCCAATCAGGATTTTCCATAGATGGGCAGCGTTAATACTTTTCTGAGCTGTGTCACAGGTCGATTTCAAAGTGAGTGGCTAAGTGGCTATCAGTAAATATGACAGATTGTTTATCCAATCACATGCAAGGATTTTTGATAAGGAACCTCATTCGAAATTGTATGAATTGTGGAGGATACCCAACCAGACGGAATCGTATAGACAAAAGGCGAAAGATACCAGCAGACGAGAGTCAGGTTAAGGGTTTGGTGCCATCACTTAGGATTTGGCAGGTGCCATTTTTAGGCATTACGTAGAGTTTGGTACCCTTTTCGTTGCCGTTTGATGTTATTAATGTGACGTTGCACCTTGGAGGACTGGGGGGAGGTCATTTCCAAAATAGAATATTCAGACAGATTGGTCCCTTTGCGGGGTAGGTAGGGGTGGTTTTGGTGCAACAGACATGATTAAGTGCAATGGTTAAAAATAGTGTGTGTGTGTGTGTGTGTGTGTGTGTGTGTGTGTGTGTGTGTGTGTGTGTGTGTGTGTGTGTGTGTGTGTGTGTGTGTGTGTGTGTGTGTGTGTGTGTAAAGGTCATGCCAAAACACATGGGGTTCCTAAATGGCACTTAATCTTCCGTGTGTGTGTGTGTGTGTGTGTGTGTGTGTGTGTGTGTGTGTGTGTGTGTGTGTGTGTGTGTGTGTGTGTGTGTGTGTGTGTGTGCGCGCGCGCGTGTGTGTGTGCGCGTGTGCGTGCGCGCATTTCTACAACTGAGTGAGAGGGCAGAGGACTTAGTTAGCATTGTAGAAATAGCAGATGTAAGCAGATGAGTGGGGTGTCTGTGAGGATGCTTGGCGTTCTTAGCAATCCCCATTACCATAAGTCCTCTGGCACACTATTCAACTATATCATGTGAGGTTTTTAGAGGAAAGCCCTCCATTATATTATATTGGATACCATTAACACACCAAAAAAGCAAAAACCCTCTTTGCTTAAAAAGCCAAACAACAAACGTCCTTGCTTACAGAGACACACAACAGCATGGTTATCATTGACATGTAATATCCATGGCTCCCATTCATTTCTATGTAAAACTGGCATCTCCCATTCATTCTTAAGCAAAACTCCCATCTCACTCATTTCTGTGCAGCACTTCATTCTCCCATTCATTTCTATGTAACACTTCCATCTCGTATTCCTTCATTTACGGTTTGGAGCACCCGTTGCATACTGGTTGACACATAGAAAATCACTTCAGTGAGCACCTCCTGGAATTTAGATTTGAAACTGCCACAGATTTTGAATTCAAGAGTCTGAGGTCATTTGACATAATTCTGTGAGACCAGGTTAATTCCCCCACACTCTGTAATTTGCTGTGCACGTATCTGCCCTTCTGATTTGCAGATCAATAATTTTTATTTAACTTTATATTTTGATTTTATATACATTTCAAAATCATAGAAACCCATTTTCAACAACAATGCAGTTACTGCCTTGCTTTGTAGTGCATACATGTCCTCTATTTAAGTCGCTAAATGGGTTTGCTATATGCAATGTAGTGTTCTCCATCTCACCTCGATGAGGAAGTCACCTGTCCTAAGCCCCGCCCTCCAGGCCACTCCCTCCAGGTCTACCGACTCCAAGTACTGCAGCGCAGGAAACGCCGGCGTCGGGGTGAACTCTTCAATTGGGGTCTCAGCTGGAAACACACACACACACACACACACACACACACACACACACACACACACACACACACACACACACGTGATTACTTTATTCAGAGGACAAACAATTATTTAAAAAAAAACAATACAGTGCCCCAAACAAATTTAAAGAACAATGAACTACATAAGCACCAACATTATACTGGTTCACAGCCTATTCCACAATTCACGTGGCATCTCCTTCTTAGATATGCAAACTGTCTATGATTGCAGAAAGTGACTTTGCTAACGGCTTTGCCTTCTTCTCATTTAAGCCGGCTATTTGCGATCCTCTGACACACAGTTTATGAATGTGACATAGACTACCATAGGTCAGTGCCACCATGGATGTTTATAGCCACTTCCTATCAATGCAGCAACTATTGGTTGATTTAGTTTTTTACACATTTTCAGCAAGTCACAGATCCATATATTTAGGAAAGCAGCATCCTATTTCCATTATTGTGATAGGTCTTAAATCGATATCGTACCATTTCTGGAAATAAGCTCATTTTACACCTCTCCTTCAAATAAATAATTGAGTTTTAAAGCTAGCAATTATTATTGAATCTTATGGGTCCAGCTGGATCCACAAGATTCAGTGATATACGCTAGCTTGGAGGTAACATTTGCAAGTAAACGGCTATGGTAGAAGAACAGGAGAAAGTATGAACGCAATCATTTAACTCAAGGGGAGTTCAAAACA
>NC_085871.1:29690348-29732848 GCF_034702125.1 Engraulis encrasicolus
ATGCTTTCATGCACTGACTCAGAGCCTGATGAAGCGTGTCAACATTTGACCTTTTCAAAATGTCTGCCACTCATGACTACTCATGGCAGTTGAGCGTTCTAGAACCTTTGGTAGCTCTGTCAATCACAATGTCTCCAAGCGACCAACATCAGGAAAGCATTCCTGTCAGCATTTCTACAGCAGATTGACTCTGATTTTGAGTGTTATTCTGACAAAGAATCTTTAGTTCTAATGGAACGTCTCTGATTCTGATTCTGATTAAGGGGCCTTTATGCATTCTTGAATTAGGAAGAGGTGTGAACAGAGACGACTGATAAGATAACTGTAAGTCACTTTGGATAAAAGCATCAACTAAGTGTAATGTAATGTAGTGTAATGCAATGTAATGGTAAGGTAGAGACGGTCCATTAGGAGTTTCTTCTGAAACCCACATGACGTAAGGTTCAAAGGTGCAATCCTATGGCAGCCTTGACCATTTGAGAAACTGGGAGAATGAATGGAGTAAAATGGGGATTCAGGCCCATTCAGAAGACCAGATGTGATCCGACTCGTTTGCATTGGTGACACCTGGTCTGACTTATCTTGGTTACCATATTGAAAATATTTGCTGTGAAGATCACTGATGTTTTAATCCCATGGTCAGAAAGTGAAATCCGAAAAGCATTTTCAATTTAATATGTGAGCTGGGCTGTAACAAGACATTTTCAAATACTGAGGTCAAATACTGTGTGCTGTTCTGTATACTGTACATTTAGAATGCTGCAAATACTTCAGTCAAACTCTTAAGTGTTTTTATTAATCACTGCCTTGAGGATAAATGGGGGTGTCATATACAGACTGAATTTATCATTGTTGATCATTTATCAATTTTCATCATAGATACATTTTACATCACTGAAAAAAAAAATACAGAGGACATGACCTCTGTGTCCTCAATGGCAGTTATGGCCATGTATGTGAGGATATGGCCCCTGTTATAAATGTACTGTCACCAGAATGGCATTGACCAAGTCGTAATGTATTACTAAAGGTTTTATGAAAGGGCGTAGTATAGTGCGGTACTGTAGAGGTTAAGTCTTTTCAATGAGTATTATGTTGTACCCCATCTGGCTTCACTGAACAGCTGATCTACCTTTCTGGTCATTGATAATGGGTGATTCTTAATCGGTTGAATCAAATACGTTTTTACTTCCTGAGTTCCTCTAAAACTGTCACCTCTGGATGGCAGTATACATCACGATTAATGAACATAGTTTGGATGGTAATGTCTGTGTTCTTGGATGCATGTGTCTTGCTTGTAATGCAGTCCAACATCTGACAGCAGCTCAAAGACTCTGGCATGGATACCTTGTGTAAATATAGCCTCGATTGATCTGGGAAATGTGCTATTATGTGTCCAAATCATTTCTATTTACTGTCAATGAATGTAATGTGATGTAATGTTTTGTAGTAATGTAATGGAATGTACTGTAATGTACTGTAATGTAATGGAATGTACTGTAATGTAATGTAATGTCATGTAATGTTTTGTAGTAATGTAGTGTAATGTGATGTAATGAAGTGTTATTTGACAGAGCTATGGTGATGGCCGTGCAAAGATGGAATTCTATGCTGTGAAAGAGACTAGTGTCTTCTGTTGGTACCTGTAAAAACTATTTTATTTATTTGTTTTTCTTTAATAGGCCTATGGTTACATATGCTCTAGCCATTGAGCCATGGCTGCCCCAACACATTGCAACAATATTAAAGGACTAAAACATTGCCATGGGCATGTGGTGGCATGTGGTGGTATTTCTCTGGGGATTTGAGAATCACCATGACGACCGGCAGCCCCTCTACCTGCCACCGCAGGAGAGGAAGTACTTCGACTTTTTAGACACACACTTCCTCTTTTTAAAACACACACTTCCTCTTTCCACTTTGATGAAACTGTGCCACACGTGTCAGAGTGTATGAAGATCAAGAGTGTATTTGGTGTCCAGAGGCGCTGTGACTTTGTCTAGCCACACACTGTTATGTGCTCAGCCGTACAGTAGACTGGCAGGGCCGGATTAACGCACAGGCTAGATATGGCTGCAGCCTTGGGCCCCCCGCCTGCAAAGGGGCCTCTGATTGGCCAAAAGTGAAAAATTGCAGAATAGTGAGAACATGTAATATAGAACAAGGTGATTAACTAGCAATGTGATTCTGATGTGAAACAGCAAATTGTGATATTTTCCAATTACTGGTTTGGCCAGAGCCGGTGTTCTGTCGAGATGTGTTGCCTCGTCGAGATGAGCGACCGGTCACCCTATTCGATAGTGGTGTTCTGTCGATTTGCGATGCCTCATCTAAATGAGCGACCTTGATTTTCCGCGGAAGGCGTTTCAATCGGTCCACGTAGGACTGTTTTAATAACCATTACCTTGTTTATTTCACGGACAGGGGTGTGCAATCGTTCGTGCGGAGTTTAATAAGAACGTGCGGCTGCTGACCACTAAAACACTGTGAGCATCTAGTTTGAAAGTTAAGAAACGTGCCATAGGCTATGAAAGAGACTGAGTTGAGTTTGCGCAAATACTGGAGAAAGTGTTTGGGATCAGGGCCTGGCTACGGGTTGTTTAATGCAGCCATTTGCTGTTGGTTTGGTGTCAATGCGACGTGGGCTCGCAAGGCAAATGAAATCATGTGCTATGGGGATAAACAAGCGCTGTTTAGATATTCCCAGATAGCAGATAGCGTATTGTGGCTTTGTTTCGGCAGATGTCTGTCTTTTAATGACCGGAATCATATTTTCACAACATCCCCACCAGTGCATTTAATATTAGGCCTACCATGTTCAGGCATTTTACAATGCAGTCTATTCAAATTTGTGAGTGAAAAGGGTGGAGGGAGCATTTTGACAGCTCAGAGGTGGCGATTTTTTCCCATTTTACAATGAGAACGCCTCCTCTAGCCTACATAAATAGTCTTTTCTGATCGATGTTACAATGTTCGAGGCTGAGTGTGTGAGCGATTGCGGTTAGGCAACAAAGTAGCAAGTGTTCGAAGCCACGCTATTTCGCAGATTTTTCAATGATCTGCTGGATGATCCACGCTATTTCCCGTTTTCCCCCCAGGGGATATATCGTAACTTTCAGTCCATGACAGGCTAGCTAACTAGACTATGGATGACTGGTGGTAACCTCAGGAGGACATAGGCTACAGTTTGAGTCACTTAAGTTGACAGTCTCAGGGGATCCTATCGTAACTTGCGGTCTCACAATTCGATGGGCAATCACCCGCGAAAACCACCGCGAGGGTGTGCGCATGCGTGCGCATGCTCAGTAGCGAAGAGAATCACATCTCGACGGGTCGCTCATATAGACAGGACACCGGCTTTACCAATTGGCAGGTACCACTTGGCACCAATTGCCTTGGCAGCTGCCTAGGGCCCCATCAAAACTGCCCAGTGTAGGGGCCCCAATAGGCAACCCAGCCATGGTAAATACTGTAGGGGCCCCAATAGGCAAGCCAGCCATGGTAAATAGGCCCCCCAATAGGCAAGCCAGCCATGGTAAATGCCAGCAAAAATAGGTCCAGTGGGGCCCATGTCTACAATTCACCTAGGGCCCTGAAATGGGTTTCACCGCCACTGAGTTTGGCCCATAAGATCAAATAGTCTGTACTGCACGTGGCCCCTGAACAGAAACGAGCTGGACACCCCTGCTCTACTGTATGCTGTTATTGGTCTGTGATGTCTCTGCAGCCCTTCACACATCCATAGTAATGTTCTTTCAGTTCAAATATTCACACTTTATGGGTTGTGCAGAATCTTTTTTTGTATGCAACAAAAAAACAAACAAAAAATTGCTTTTATTTATGATTTTTATGATTTGTAGATAAAACAAATATATTTTTGTACATTTAGTTGACCTCCCCGTGTCATTAAATCTTGTTGTGTACAAAGTTTGTTCATCTGTTCCTCAACTGATGTGCTGTCTGTCGCTCTGCAAAGGGTCAGTGTCGCTTCACTTCCTGTAACTGGGCTTGTTCGTGATGAAGCAGTGGTAGGATTTTCTAACCAGAATGCATGAAAATGGCTGAGTTTGCATGAGCTCTGCCTAGCAAAAGCATCACCGCTTCATCACGAACGAGCCCACTGCCTTCATTTTCTTGGGAAAAAATGTGGCACTGTGTTCACGGTGTAATTCAAAGTGAAAGTTAAAGATTATCAGAGTCAGAGTCAGTCAAATCAAGAGCATCCAAGCTAAACAATTTTTCCCCTGTTATTTATTTTTTCCAAAAAAAAATAGACCATTCATCTCTAATGTCCTGTCAACTGATATCAGCATTTTTCCCCCTTTTATACCTTAGCGACCATCCACAGGTTTTAACTCACACAAACTGTAACATCTACTGGATACTGTGGATAATGAAGGAAACTCTCATGCCAGGGGCCGCATGTACTAAGAAGTGCGTGGATTTCCTACTAAAAAAGTGTGGACGTGAAAACCTTGAAAGTTACTTACGAACAAAAATCCGGATGTATCAAATAAGGCTCGGTCACAACCGAGCAAATATTTTCGTGATCAAAACGAGATCTGCTTGGTCTTAATAAGGTGGGGTTGAATGCTTGGCAAACAAAACATTTCCCGAGACATAACGAACGCTGCTTCCTACTTGAAGCAGCGAGTGAACTGCCTCACAGGCATGTGGACTACACCTGCAATTCACGTCAGCTAGATGAATGCCAATCAGGGTAGATTACCGACGGCATGGAGGAGGTCCCAAGCCAGAGCAGTTGCTCTGAGGTGGCTGCTCCACTGCATGGCAAAAATGTTGTTCCCGTGATAACTTAGAGTGCATTGCAATATGCGACCTTGCCTCCTCCACTTGCCTCCTCCACCTGCTTCTCTCCTCGTACCAAGAAGTAATATGTCATGATGACATCACAGCATTATATTTCAATATCTTGCAAAAGCTCAATTGTAGAGTCTTTTTCTCATTTGCAATTGGGATGGTGAATGAAAAACAGTTCCTCAAAAGTTGCTGTGGCTAGGCTGACAGCTGGGAAACTTCGTTTTCTCCACGGAGGAGGGGCCGGGAGGCGGGACACGCAAGTGGAGGAGGCAAGGTCGCATATTGCAACGCACTCTTAGACCCATGTGACATGACTGACGCGCAGAGGTCACTCCCATACGACTGTAGCTATTAGGCTGAAGTGCCCTTGAGCAAGGCACCTAACCCCACATTGCTCCAGGGACTGTAACCAATACCCTGAAAAATAACAACTGTAAGTCGCTTTGAACAAATGAAAGCGTCAGCTAAGTGCAATGTAATGTAATAATGTAATGTAATGAAAGAATGGGAAAGGGTGAAACGCGGGAAATACATTTCATGATGAGAGGTGAAGGCGCTGTTTCTGAGGTAGCCAATTTAAAAAGAGAAATGCTACGCACAATAACAACATTACTTTGGTGTGTATGAAGTCTGGCATTTGGTAATATTTAATGTGAGGACTGCAGAAAAAAAAATCTGTCATTTTATACTGAAGTACAATGCAGGTTTCCCCCCACATGATAATTACAAGGCATTGCATCAAAACACACGGCGACAGCAGTCGCCAAGGCTGCTGAGAAATAAACGGTTATGTTGAGTATAAATATGACAGATGACGCATGCATACATACGCCACTTATACAATGGGGTGTTGTGCGCTATCACCATCTACAGTGCCAGGGGAACTCCATTCATTCTCAACCTAAAGGCTCCAAAGGTCTCCTAACCGAAGGTCTCCTAAAAGGGGCATTCACATGACATCACATGGATCCAGGAAAAGCACACACTTGAATAATCTTACTCCACTCTACTGTCTTTGATCAGGCTTGAAGCTGTAGTTAGCCACCTATCTGAAGCGAGCTCACAAAGCAATTACAATGAGCTGAGCCCAATTAAACTTAATTGGAGCCAATTGAAGGGATTGGCCACAGGTCAGGGACATGGAGGCCATAAAAGCTCTGATTCTGAGTCTACACGTCACATGTCATAGCTGGGGACTGCTGCTGCTGGTGCATCATCGGTGGAGGAACTGCAGTTAACAGGTAACTGTAAAAAAATACCAGCTGCCTCAGAAGTCCAAGTTAATTTAAGTTTTTATTGTAAGTTGTGTGAAGCTTTGAATTGAAGCTTTGTGTTGTTTGAACACAAAGTTTCACCAATTTCCAGTTCGGAGCTTCACAGAACTTCTAATTAGGATTTAAATCAACTTGGAATTCTGAGGCAGCTGCTGAACTGGTGATTTCAAGTTAAACTGTGATGTTGTTTTTTTGTTGTACGCTAAGCAGTAGCAGACCGGCTTAACTATATAATCTATCATGACTTCCCGGTATCATTTGTTTTTACAGTGTCGAAGACTTGGTCATGACTCCACTACTCATCTTCAGGTAAGAGGTTTAGCTTGCCTTCTATTAACCAGTGTTAATTTTGTCGATTAGACTAAGACTAAATATATTAGTCGACTAACCCTTTGACAGTTTTAGTCAACTAAATTCTGACTAACAAAAATGATCTGTGAAAGACTAAAACGAGACTAAAATGTTGGACTTTTAGTTGACTAAATAATAACTTAACAAAAATGATTTTTTGAAAGACTAAAAGCGACTAAGACTAAGAATGGACTTTGACCTAAGACTAAGACTAAATTGAAAAATGGATGACAAAATTAACACCGCTATTAACCCATTTTAAAAACACTCCTGCTGAATGCCTAAGCCCTTTTTGGGAAAAGATGGCCTCTGTCGCTTCAAACCTAAATATCTCAGCCTCTGAAGCACATACAAACATGAGGGGAAAAAAGGCTATGACCCTCCTCTTACAGTAGAATGCATTCATTCAGCTCTCGCATACCCACATTTTTTAAAGGGAAAAAAACCCTAAAATCTAAGCCTGATTGCAGCTTACATGTCGCTCCAGGCACTATAGGTCAACTAGCATGTATATGCAGCATCAGACTAAAGGGGTTAAAAGGATGGAGTATTCATCCTAGTGCAAGTCTAGGATCAGTTGCAAGTGCAAAGGGATGGTTGCAAGTGCAATGGGTATAATGCATACAAACGGCAAATGTTTTCAGGAATGCATGCTGCCCAACGAAGGCAAATTCAAAGGCGAAATGGTCTTGATTACAGCTCCTTTATCTTGTGACTAAGCCTTCTGGTTCAAATGTGTCCCGTCTTAGAGATATTTCTGTGTCTAACTACTACTGCAGTAACTACAATATCCAACCCAATACCAGACTTTAAAGGCATTTTTCTCAGTTCAGTTTCAATGTTTGCATAGTTCCTGTTTTTTTTGCCTTTGTAGGGCAGCATGGGTAAGGAAACGCCAACTAAGTTGGTATAATCAGGGTGCAGGGTTGTTGTATGTTATTTCAAAATATGCCTTAGGTCTTCAAAGCGTCCTCTGCTGGTCGAGCACAGGATAAAATCCAGACAGGGTGACGTGGCGTTTAGCCATTATGCTTCCATGTACTGGAACCAGCTTCCTGTTTAAATTAGAACTGCTCAATCAGTGGCATGTTGTAAATGGAAATTAAAAAAACTGCTACATTTTCATCTGCCTTTGACTGGGGCGTTTTCTTTGCAGTCTCCATAGATTGCTGTTACAGCACATCGAATGACAATTGTGTATGATGTGCAATATAAATAAATGCTGCTGTTCTGTGTATTTTGCAGGCTGCTCTGCGCTTGTCTTCTATTGGGAGAGGTGTTTGGATATTATGGATATGGAGGATATTATGGATATCCAGGCTATGGTGGATATGGGAGACGTGTATCTAGCAACTGGGATTCCCAGCCAGCCCCAGTTGAGCGTTCCCCTGCTGAAGGGTCCCCCGCTCAGCCCAACATGACGCCTTCTGCAGGTGCAGGAGGCACTCCGGGGTCCAGTCACGTCAACAGCGTCTCTAAACCCTCTGGCAATGAGATGAGGCACCAGGCAGCACCAGCCCACAGCTCCCCTGCTGCAGTGGGCCCGGCTTCTGAGAAAGCAGCTCAGTCCAACATGAAGCCCGGAGCTTCTCCAGGGGCAGGAAGTCCTTCTTGGTGGTCCAACTACCTCGGCAGTCTGTCTGCAGCACCCTCGAGCAATCTGGGCGCCTCAGTAGCCCCGGCGTATGCACCCCATGCCCAGGCAGCAGGCCAGGCAGCCCCAGTGTCCCAGAGCCCAGCACAGAAGCACCAAGCTGCAGCCAAGGGACCTGGCCAAGTATCCCAGGCCGATGTGTCTCAGACTGGGCCCGCTGCAACACATGATGCTGGAGGTGACTTTGGAAGCTTCCCTGCCAGTGGTGGTGCTGGTGATGCTGCCTCTATGGATGGTGGTGGTGAGGATGCCTTTATGGATGGTGCTGGTGCAGATTCAGACCGTCTCCTGGTCCTGACGGCTCCTTCTGGCTTCCAGAGCCGCTACGTGGTGCGCTCCTTCAACCGCTACCAGCGAGGGAAGAGGGTCTTCTCCCAAACCACCTACATCCCCTTGGACTTCCCTCCACCGCCCCCTGCCTCTGGGGAGGGACCTGCAATGGTCTCCAAACCTGAGGAGGACTCGCCAGCTATGGCGTTTATGCCAGCGAAGTAAGTACCTCTCTTATGGATTTGTCTTTCTTATTCACCCATTTTATTTATTATAAAGGCAGTCTTGTTTTACCTTATTTGAAAAGGGTCCTTTGGAAACATATTGGTCTAAACAAAAATGACCTTTGTATATTTGCTACATAAATGTGATTTTAAAACAAGGCAAAGATGCTATAAGTTTGAACTATGCTGTGAATGTAACATGGCAACATGGTTAACTGTATAATGGCATGGAGCTTTCTAGTGAAATGTACAGCTCTTATCTTGACTTGCAATATTGCCCTTCACTGGACTTCTCAATTGTCTGAAAAGAAGTCCAATGCATGTCTTGTATAACATGTGTTTTTATTATTTCTCATTACAGAAAAGGCTAGATTTGCTTGGGACCCAATCAGGTAAGTGCGATTAACTTGCCGATTATGCATGTTGAAATTCAATTTCAAGTTTGTTTACTTCCTTACTGTGTTGACTTGTGTGGCCTCCCTTACAGGGACAAGACGTCAAGACTACATGAAGAACTTTCTGGTCAATAAACGTATCATTAAAACAAACAAATTTGCTACGTCTCATTGTTTTAGTCAAGTAAATGTTGAAGTATCTTGCCAAGACATTGGGTAGGGGTCAACCGGGGGATAAACTGAATGTCTAGCAATTGTGGGGCAGTCATGGCTCAATGGTTAGTGGTGACCTTTAGATCAGAGGGTTTCAGGTTCAAATCCCTTCGTTACCAGCTCTTCACACAAGGCAGAAGTGCCCTTAAGCACCTAGCTCTACATTACTCCAGGGCCTGAAACCAATACCCTGTACCTAAATGGCTAAGTCGCTTTGGATTAAAAAAGGTGTTCACTAAGTGTAATGTAATGCAATGACTACCTGGGTAGTAAGCTAAAAATCTTTGGCTTTACAGACTTTAAAATATTGACCGTACACAATGGCATTGCTGTTATGCTTTGACAAATTTATTGCAGAGGTTGACTTGATTGCACATAGTGCATGGTAATGAGCCATTTGCACTTTTTTGTGTACACGCATACACTTTTGCATCAACGTTTTCTACCACTGAAGAGAAATACAGTGTCCCACAGTTGTACTTTCGTTCTTCAGGGTGTTCTAAGAACGTTAAAGCATTTTGGCATGAGGTGCCTGCCAAACACGCCTGCTGAATGCCTACAACAGGTGCTCTCTGCCTATTAAAACCTATATCTCGGCATGGGAAGCACAAGATTTGAAATGATTCAAAAGCAAGGACCCACAGCTTCAGGTCTCTAACCTCTTTAATTTAACCCTTGTAAGGTGTTTGGGTCTTTTTTTTTTTTTTTTTAACTCTGTTTTTAGTTTAAGAAATATCTTCTCACTGAGATTCACTGGCTTTGGCTAATTTTCATTGAGGAATGTGAATCTGAAAATTGGTCACCCCCCCCCACCGTGCTCATTTGGGGTCTTGTACATCAATATTTTCTAAACTCTGATACAAGTCAAGTTGGTTTTGTCAATTTCTTTACATGCACTGGTCATACAAAGAATTTGAAATTACATTTCTTGCTTTCCCAGGTGAAAAACCCATATACTTAAAGTGTACTTTTTTTGACCGTACTTAGTACAAAGTGTACTATTTTCGGCGATTTAAAGTGCGCTTCATTGCACTATTAGTGCGCTGAAGCACTACTAAAGCAGTACTTCAGCACACTTGCAGCACACTGAGGATGCTAAATTGGCACCGCTTTTGGACAACTTTAAGTGCACTACAAGCATACTTTTGAAAGTATACTCCAAACACGCTTTTCATGCATTCGTATGGCATTAAGAGTGTGCTTGAGTACACTTCTATAACATTTTATTTTTACTAGAAGTTCAATAAAAGTATATTAACTTCATGCTTCTTTGGACTACATTGGAACATTTTAAGTCTGTAAAAAGTATATCATATTAAGCAGGGCCGGTTATAAGCATAGGCCGGCTAGGCGGTGGCCTAGAGCGCCATGTGAAGGAGCGCCGAAATGGCGCTCTCCGATGCATAATTTTGCGATATGGAGGTTTTTTTTTTATGAAGTCGCAATCAACAAAGCGTGGCGAAAGCGCTCCTCACGGCAAAACGCCCCTCAGCCAATAGTAATATTGCTTTCAACTGTCTCTGGGAAGTCTGTGAACCAATAAACAGACAGTCCTGAGAAAAGGGGCGGGACGAGTGACAGCGTGCGCTCTATTTTGAATTCGGAGATTCACTCGAGAGACGCAAACAGCAATGTTGCTCTGCTGGGTGGAGAATTGTTATGTTCTCATTAAACCAGTCATTGTACGCAGTGGTGGACGAAGTACACCAGTTATGTACTTGAGTAAAAGTACAGTTACCTTGCATTGAAAACTACTCAAGTAAAAGTGAAAGTATTCATCTCACTTTTTTACTTGAGTAGAAGTACAAAAGTATCTGCCGTCAAAAATACTTAAGTACTAAAAGTAAAAAGTAAAAACTTAAAAATGAAGCCTTTGGTGCAATTTTAATATTTAAGTGTTGTAGGCCTAGTTTGGTCATATCTAATTAAATATCCCCTGATTTGCATAGGCTATACCAACATGTTAGAACTAGGCCATAACAGGCCTCAGAAACACTGTGGAGAAAGTCCATGGATGTTATAGCATCAGAAGTTCATTTTCACCTCTCTAACCATTTACTACTGACCCTAACATGCCCAAAATAACACATGAAAGGGTCTTTAATATTAAGAATGATTAGGCTGAAATTGATTATATGCCTATTAGAATAACTACTACAATACCCCCAACCCAGCCGTAGGCCTACAGTCCAGTATAGGCCTACTTATTTGTGACAGCAAGGAGTTAGAGTAGTAGCCAATAAAGTGCTTTATGTTTAATTTTTTTAATAATTATGGTTTTGGTAGACCTCTGCTTCTTCTTCTTCTTCTTCTTCTTCTTCTTCTTCTTCTTCTTCTTCTTCTTCTTCTTCTTCTTCTTCTTCTTCTTCTTCTTATTATTATGTAGTGTTTGGTTATGTTAAGGTTGGCTTAGGCCTATGTATGGACAAACAGACTTCTTGCGATTCTAAGCTACCTTTAAAGATAGGGACATCTTCATATACTTGTAATGGTCTCTATTTGCTAGATGCCAATGATTTGCAATAGCCTACTTGATACAACTTAGTTGGAACACTTATCTGTCTGATCATGAAAAAGCCTTTTGTGCTTGTGCACATCACTGGGCCAATATTTAGCCAAAGTCCACTTTTTTTCTCTTTTTTTAAAACACTTTCTTATTCTTGTTTTTTACAACCTCACTTTGGTGGTATTGCCAGTGCTTTTCATATCCACTGTAGCCTACTGACCTGACTTAAGGGAAAGGATACATGTTGCAAGGACACATGTTGCATGTAGCCTCACTTTGCAACATATGGTGGGCATGGCAATCCTCATGTAAAGATACAAACCCTTTACACAAGCCTCTTTTCCATAAAGTTGAAGCAAATCATTTTTTTGGTGACAGGGGAGTCGATTAGACAAGTAATTGATATCCCAAACTACTTCAGAAAATACTGCAATGTATTGAGGGGAAAGAATGCTATCACGGAGTTGTGCGCCTGGACCTGCATGGTTTGGAATAAGCAGCATGTTTAGGCATCCTGTGTAGCCTACTTGACTCAAGAAATCAACACGGCAATTATGTGACTCTAAGACATAACACAGATATAGCACAGTAAGTCAAATAAGCAGTAGGGCCAACATTAAGTATCAATTCGCTGATTATTCAGTTCAAACGCGAAACCTATCTGACACATTTCGTCTTTGACAGGCGAGTGCAGCCTACGAGCTAAACCTCTCCCCCCTCACACAACGAATACGACGCTACACTCTAACAACGTTATTGTCGCCTGCTTTATTGTTTTGCTGTGCTTTCCGCGTGTTACTACAAAGTACCGTTTCTTCTTATTTCAATTCGTCTCGCAAGGCGCAACAGTGGACACATCAGTGGTATTGCTCTGCTCGCTTTCCTTCTGAAACTAATTCTGTAGGCCTACAGTAGCGCTTGTTGTCACGTGATACATTACAACCAATCACAATGCCGAATCTCTGAGTCTGCCAATCGGATTCAGTTTCACTTTCTTCACACAAGCGTGAAATCTCAGATTTCATTTGACCAGGGCATTAAGTAAGGGTTAACGTTCGGCGAGAAGGTCGCTACCGTGGAATAGCAGCACGACAGAGAGAATCTTTAGACCCCGACGCGGAGCGGAGGGGTCTTGTTCTCTCTGAAGTGCTGCTATTCCACAAAGCGACCGACTCACCGAAAGTTAACCCGCTTATTATATGGATATACTTAAATGATTCACACATGCGGGGACATTTCTTTAGACCTATTTAATGTTAAGATTGTTGCTGCGCAAAACAAAACAGTGCCGTTGTGGAACACCGCTAGGCAACAGCTAGGTAGGCTAGCCAGGACAACAGGTGTTGTCTATCGCAGCAGCTGATTAGAGTGACAAAAGACCGGACCCCCTGCGGAGTGATATGAAACATTCGCTTTAGCCACTGACTTGTATACAAGCCAGTGGCTTTAGCAGTGAACGTCTTGTTGCCATTGACAGCGGTAGCCAGGACAACGGGTGCTGTCTATCACAGCAGCTGATTAGTCTGGTTGAAAAGTCGCTTTAGCAGTGAAAAGTCTTGTTGCCATTGACAGCGGTCTGTTATAGACCAACCCGTCCGTTATCGAAAAATAACAGACGTCCGAACGTTGGGGAGCCCCGTTGAAATGAATGGAGCATTCGACAGATGACGTCACAACCATATAATAAAAATGAATTAATTCACCTGCCGTGTATCGCCTAAAAAAAAGGAACGAGTAAGGAACGAGTGTTTCTGTAAATGTAACGAAGTGAAAGTACTAAATTTCGCTTTGAAATGTAGTGAAGTAAAAGTATAAAGTCTTACCAAATAAAAATACTTGAGTAAAGTATGAAAGTATGGAAATGTTACTTAAGTACAGTAACGAATTACATTTACTTCGTTACTGTCCACCACTGATTGTACGATGCAGGAGTTGCAGAGGGTGTTTTGGAACTATGTCATTTAATCAGCAACCGTTTGTGATTATGGACAGCCTAATAGTTATGAGGCTACTGTTTGGAATTAGAGGGGAAAAGAGCTTTGTTTTTGATCTGAGAAATCGCTAGTTAGCATGCTAACATTAGCCAAGTATGCCAAGCAATGAAATCCAGTAAAGTAGCCAGGGCTGTAGTACTCGAGTCCGGACTCGGCCCGAGTCCGGTCTCAAGTCCGTTTTTTTATGGACTTGGACTTGTCTCGGACTCGGTATTGTTTGGACTCGGACAATGGTCTTGCCAAATTAGGCTTTTGGACTCGCCGGGTCTGTCATTAAGTTTTGTTTAGAACACTGGCCATCATAGATTGTAAAGTGGAGCTTGAAATCCAATAACAAACAAGTTTGTCTTCACATCCATGCCATATAGGTTAACTTCTAAGGTTCACACTATTGACATTCATCCTTTTCATTGTCAAACACTGACCGACATGTGACTCGGACTTGACTTGGACTCAAATCTTTTTGGACTCTGTCTTGTCTCGGACTCGAACCTCTTTGGACTCGGACTTGTCTCGGACTTGACTAGTACTGGTCTTGGACTTGTCTTGGACTCTACAAAGGTGGACTTGACTACAGCCCTGAAAGTAGCTGTTAGTAGCCTACTCACTAACACCCACCTGACATCATAATACTTGCTTAGGTTGACAAGCAATGTAAAGTAATACTGGTGCAATGTTTAAAACAAATTTAGCTGCCATATCTCCTTCCATCCACTTGAATGAATTACCTGCTTGTTGTAAGATTAAAAACATTGTTTCCAATAGGCCTATGAATCATGTAACAGAACCATGCACAGCATGTTTTCATGCTGAGTGATGTAGCCTAGTATTGCAGACAATTGAGGCTAATTACTATATTTTGTATATTATGAAATTCAAAAGCGTGACAGCTCTTCTCCTTTCTCTCACCCTGTCCCTCCAAAAACACATAGATAGCCCCCTTCTCATTATCCTACCCACAAATGCACCATATTTCCAGTCCAGAAATGAAATTGGTTTGGAATCATAGACAGCACAAATGTGTAGCTTATTAAAATTGTAATGCTGCCATGCTTTGTGATGCTGTAGGTAGTGTGGATAGGCTATCAATGCAGACCTCCTTGATATAGGCCTATTTGTCTACACATGCATTTTACATGCAAATGTACTGTATCACTCTCCTGGCATTTCAATTCCACATTACAATTCAAACACATTGATAACCTCCCTCTCATCTGGGGTTGTTGGGGGCACCACCACCATCACATCAAAGACACCACACCGTGAAGCTATACTTTCATGCGACTCAATCTGATGTGTGATCTGTGTTGGTCGCCTGTCAAAAAGAACCAGAAATCCATTTGATGCAAAACGGTTATTGTTCTTGATGTTATTTAGTTAAGCTTACTACCGGTATTACTCTTGTGTTCTGTGAGGTATAAAAAAGAGGGGTTTTTTTTTTTCAAAAGGTTGGGTCGGGGGGTTGGGGGGGGCGCCAGAACTCAAACTCGCCTAGGGCACCAAATAAGCCAGAACCGGCCCTGATATTAAGTATTGTAAATATATAACAGGTATGCTTGAAGTATATTTACAGTACACTCCCAAGTACATGAAATAATATAAATGTAATAGTACAATCCATGCTGGTCCTCAGAGCTTGTACATTACACACAACCACATGTCACAGTAGTGATACAGTATGCATGCCTAGCACGACTGACATTTACAATCATTGCATTGTTACAGAGATTTCAGATACACATTTCACTTTATTTCATTCTTGTTCCACCTTCCTGCAATTGATCATTTGAATTGATCACTAATGGTGACCTTTGATTCTTTGTTTGAACAACTAGTTCCGACTTACCTCTTACCATGACGTCATGGGAAGTGTGAGCCTATATATACCAGAACATATACGTGACCATCATAATGACGGTGGGAACATGGTCATTTTTTGTGTACCACTTTAAAAATTTTTAACTTCTACAATAAACGCAGAATATAACAATGAGTAATATTTTCATGCAAACCAAAGATATTCCTTAGAGGTCAATGGCTTTCTGTTTGAGAAATTGAGCTCCAAGAAGTGCATTACATGATGGTACATGCATGATGATGCATGATGGGTAAATGCACTTTGTGTAAGCACACTTTGAATATATTTGGATGAAGCACAATCATGGTGCACTTAGAAAAAGTATACTTACAATATGTTAAAGTGATTTACTTTAAAGCGCACTATAGAAAATCACACTTCGAAGTCACTTGGGTGAAGTATAATCAAAGTGCACTTAAAAAAAGTGCAATTGCAATACGTTTTTAAAAAATACACTTTTAGTAAGTTCACTTTTAGAACACTATTAGTATATTCCTCTAAATACACTTTAGCCAAACATCTTCTAAGTGCACTTTATGTATGGTTCGCAAAGTGTACTTTCTTTGAGAGCAACTTAATTACATCTAATTTTAAGTACACTTTAAATAAGCATATTGTAAACATACTTTTTCTTAGCACAAAAAGTGTGAGTGCGCTTTTAACATGCTAAGTACACTTCAGTTGTGCTTTTATTGTACTAAATTGAACCACTTTTTCACCTGGGTTCCCATGCAGACATAAACTAATCTAGGTAAGGACATAGACAGTATAGACATAGACAGTACTCATACATGGACATAAGACAGTATGGACATAGACAGTGCTCATACAGACATTTAAAGTGCAAGACTGGACAACAGAAGACTTGTAGAGAACATACATTAAGAGGAGGTATTTTGTTGTGCTTTTTCTAAAAATCCTTTATAGCGTTCTGACATAATAGTAGCATTTTGAAGAAAAATAAATATTAAAATAGGCCTATCAAGTACACCAGCAGCAGTGTGTGTGTGTGTGTGTTTAGTGCAGGTAGAAAGTGCGGTGTGTGTGTGTGTATGTTTTGAGTTAGTGCAGGTTGAAAGTTCAGTCACAGATATAGTAGTGCAGGTGGAATGTTCAGTCGCAGATATGGTGGTGGGGATGGGGGGGGTTTGTCAGTGGCCTGGCTGGCTAGAGGCTGACAGTGGAGGGAGAGTGGGTTGAGTGTTCAGTATCTTGATTGCTTGGTGCATGGAGCTGCTTGCAAGCCTGGTGGTACGGGAACGGAGGCGCCTGTACCTCTTTCCATACAAGTGATCACATGTTGAGTAGACGAGGCAGAGGGTGAATTATGTGGGAAAAGGAGTGCCGATATTTGGTCCTTCAGTTGTGCATCAATGTTTCAACTTTGCATGATAAGAGCACAGGTAGCTCAATCCTAGAGCTTGGATTGGACTCAAATCTCAAGACCCTGAATGCAGCATATATGTCGCTCCACGCACCAAAGATCAAACGGTGTATATGCAGCATCGTGCTAAAATGGATTTAAAAAGTGATTAATGCTGACAAACTTCCTACAAGAAGTGACAAACCTCATATTGGATTACCTGCATGTTTACTGTAGTTCAGAAAATGAATTCAGGCCCTTCTAAATGATTATCAAGTGCAAGAGTTGACCATGATTTAACTTACACTGGATTAGTTTAGTCAAAAACAAACAGGAAATCGGAGTGCTTCTTTTTTCCTTGGGGCTTATCAGTGTAGGGGCTTTTAGCTAGGAGGCTTAGAGCCTTTTTAAAGTGGTAGTTCGCTATTTTAGACAATAAGCCCTGTTTGTGTGACTTCTGGGGTGAAGTAGAGATGTTCTCATCACAATTTTGACATTTGGTGCTGAACGGAGCATTTGGGTATCCAAGACTGCAGCCCCCCCACCTTTACATTGACTCCAATAGAACACTCAAGCAATCGATTATAAAATGGCATTAAACTTTTGTTTGAGAAGACATGGAACTCACCGTGTGGTCAGTGGTAGACAGCGATAAATTGACCCGAAAATTGCAGCGAAATATGCCTTCTAACTGTTGTTTAGCATTTGGCGGACCTATTTTTCCCCAGACGCCGTGAGATGGGTCTCGCTGCGGACTGCAGCGGGATATCTCTCTCCCCCCTCCTCCCTCTCCCCCGCGGCCCGCGCTCATATCCCTGTCGGCCATTTTGTATCAGATTACCGCGGCCGCCGGGCCAGTAGTACATTTTTACAGAAAAATACAATTATAGGGACTAGGAGGTTGTAAAATGTATACATAAATAACTTGTTTTGGCTGTTAAGCGTATCTTTAGGCAGAAAGTAAGTAAATCGCTCTAGAAATCTGAAGAATGCTTACTCGGCAAAACCATCAGTTTGGGTTTGGAGAAGAAATTTCAACGAAGACGTCTTGTGAGAACTTGAAGACATGTAAGTTGACTGATTTTATGATATTTATTGGTACGTGGTGCACAACAATCTGCTGGGGACTGATAAACTTGTTAAGGGCAGGTTATAGTTTAATCGTCTGTAACTGTCGTTCTCAATTGCACTTGAATTAGAACTAGTGAAAGTCGGACTTGAAAGCTAAATAAACTATTTATATAGCTAGCTCAGGGGTGAACGACAAATCATAGTCAATCAATGGTGCTTTAAATGTCACATATCAACACTAATGGCTATTTTTCGATCATTTTTTAGTATATGGGCACCAATAATGCGGACACATTAATACAACAGAACCGTCATGCATATTTGTTTACAGAGTGCTAAAGAGGTAGCTGATTAGCAACTTGTGGCTTCGTATTTTGTTGACTGCTGTTGGAGTTATGTCTTAAGCATTTTCTTGTATCATTGCCTTTTCAGGAGTAGATGAGAGTGCCTTGCGAATCCCACTGATGTGCTTTGTGCGTCTGACCAGGTGTTTAGTTTTTCTTATTTGAAGTATCAATGTTAAGAAGACGCAATGTCAGTCTGCTTGAATGCCAGAAAGCACGAAAAGCTAAGGCGGAATCTACTAGAGCTCTAGCATTCTCTTGTCGTATGCAGTCCTCTGATGGCCTTTGTTGATATTGTTTAGCACTAGATGAAGTATGTTCTGTAAAATGAAAAATACACCGCCTGATAAACACGCTGGGAGGGAGAAGGGGTAGCTTTACTCTATCCTGATGTGAGACACTCGTTTAAACGTGATGAGAGAACCTTGCTTACCTGTACGCTGCCTAACCTTGTCTTAGGTTGTCATGTCAAACCTGTCATTCCTAGTATTTTCTTGTCATCACAGTATAAATCTATTAACACAAATTTCTGTCATTTATTTACAGAAACCACTGCAGTGAGGCTTGACATGATTATTCCTCATTCATTGCCTGGTAATAAGAACTTAATACTATAAGACTGTCTGGCAATTATTTTATTTTATTATCTGCATGTATTTATTTACACCAGTATGAAGTGAAATTACTACCATGCTAAAGATGCCACCCAACTGCACAACATGTACATTCCCATAACATCTCCATAACCAGACCACACTTCTGGTGTGAGACTAACGCCTGAATAAGATGGGCTTACCCATAAAATAAATTAAATGCCATTCTTTCTTAAACCCATACACTTCCTTACCACAAATAAGCTTATTTAATTCTTAATTACTTAGACTAAAGGAAACAGTCATGGGTAAGTTTGTACCCTGAGTGTTGTCAGTTCGATTCCCAACCTGCTAAATTGGAGAGGGTGTTTATTTACAAGTGCTCTCCCCATTCCCCACCCTGCACATGGTAACATTCTGCTGCAATGCTCCCCTGGGGCACCAACTGGGCTGCAGCATTAATGTAATTTCAATGTGTGCTGTGTCATAATGATGATTGGACTTTTCCATCGCGTCTTTAACTTTTTCTGTCTCTTTCTAATCCTCTCTCCGCAGCCAGCCTGCCACCCTGCCCAGCACTCACCCAAAAACATCACAAGACTGCACAACATGTACATTACCATAAAATCTCCATAACCAGTCCACACTTCTGGTGTGAGACAAACACCTGAATAAGATGGGCTTACCCATAAAATAAAATGAATGTCATTCTTTCTTAAACCCATATACACTTCCTAACCACAAATAAGATTATTTAATTCTTAAAGGACCAGTTCAATCAATTTCAATATGCTGTTGTATCGCTGACGCTACCCTTGACTTGTTAGTACCCGGTGATGCCACATTTTTTGACTCAGCCCTTTCCGAGACATGAGCTATTCTAATGGGGGCAGCGTTTGTTCACGTTTTAAACAAAATTAACTTAGTCCTACTCCAAATATTTTCCCAAACGGTATTGCTGTTTGCTAGTTGTCTGCTGATGTTGTACAACCTTTTGAATGTTTTTGAGAATAAATAATAATGTTTTCTTGAAATGTAAACAAAGCGCTGCCCCCATTACAATGACCAGGATCTTGGAAATGGCTGAAGAAAAAAAAACACAGGTACTGACAAGTCCAGGTTAGTGTAGGCATTACAACTGCATGTTGAAATTGACTAAACTGGTCCTTTAATTACTTAGTCTGAAGGATAAACAGTCATGGGTAAGTTAGTCAGATTTGTACCCTGAATGTTGTCAGTTTTATTCCCAACCTGCCAAAGTGGAGAGGGTGATTATTAACAATTATTATTCTCCCCATTTCCCACCCTGCACATGGTACCATTCTGCTGCAATGCTCCCCTGGGGCACCAACTGGGCTGCAGCATTAATGTCATTTCAATGTGTGCTGTGTCACAATGACGATGGGACTTTTCCATCGCGTCTTTCACTTTTTCTCATTTTTTTTATCCTCTCTCCGCAGCCAGCCTGCCACCCTGCCCAGCACTCACCCAAAAACATCACAAGATGAAGGTGATCAGTTGCAGCATTTGCATAGTATGAAGGAGTAATGCAACCTAGTGAAGTACCGTAATGCAACCAAGTGATCAATGTATTGAAAAAGTATGCACGTTACCTCCTGAATCGTAATCGAATTGTAAGGGCAGTGCCAATGCATTCCACTACTCAGGGTGTATGCAGGGTTGTAAAAAGTATTAAAAGGTGATAAATTAAAAAGCCAAAATTTAATGGCATTAAAAGTTGTAAATTTCCTCAAAAGGTATTATTTTTGGAAAAACAAGGTATTTTTTCTTTAGTGACATCATTTTGATGCAAAAAAAATCTTTGTTTATTCACCGTTTTATCACAGTTTTTTCATACACCAGTGATTTGCGCAACAGTAGCCACTTGACCTAGTTCATAGCAGAGTAGTGCCGTAGGTCTATGCCGTAGAAAGCAGACTGTTGAACAGTATGGCCAAGTGATCAATGTGTTGAAAAAGTATGCACGTTACCTCCTGAATCGTAATCGAATTGTAAGGGCAGTGCCAATGCATTCCACTACTGCAAATATTGTGCTGCATATTAGTGTGAGCTGTTCCATTGGCCTGTGCCCACTTATATTCCTGTGACACCAAATGTCATTTTCATACACTATACATTAATGGTGGGCCAATTGTAATGCACATTTGAAATGACCATGTGGGCCGAATAAAAGGACTCAGCGGGCCAGATTTAACCCCCGGGCCTGAGTTTGAGGTCCCTGCAATCTGCCATACACACTGAAACCTAGTGCCTGAGGTGCACAAGTGTGCCCTCAGAGACACAGTATGTGTCTACAATTAACACATCTTTAATTGTTTTGTTTTAGAATGATCTCCTGCTGTTGACGGACCTCCACCAGGCTGTGCAGTGACTGCTGACCAATAAGGGTTGAAAGGACTGGTAGAGGAGTGGAGGTGGACATGGAGCCCTTTGTGTTCGACTTCGAAATACAAGAGGACATGGAGGACTTCTCGAAGGAGTGCCAGGCCGTACTGGCAACATGTGCCCACCCTAACACTCACACTTTCCCTAAAGTTTTGGTATCAAGGTCTGTGTCTAGCAGTGCAATGAACTTGCGCACACCTAGTGGTGTTGCGGTAAGCAACCACCTGGCCAACTGAAACAAAGATGCGAGGCGAATGAATTGTTATTACCAGAATATTGTCAGCATTTCAGTGCAACAGTGTTTAGATAAGTACCTAATAAGCTAGTTGAGCCTGTGGGTTTGTATTCGATGTACAACGGCTAACACTCATACACAAACAAACAAACACACACACTCACACACACACACACACACACTCCCAAAATTTCCTTTGACTCTCCCACACACTCCAAAACAACTCCAGTTGAGAAAATGTTCTTTTCTAATCTCACCATTACGGTCTTCCTGGATGATATCAGAATAACAGCCACTCTTGGAAATGTGTAGTAAATGTTTTATTTATGTACACGTTTATACTTCAGTTGTTTTCATTTAGTATTGTGTTTGCTTTCTTATCTTAACAAATAAGATGCTTCAGAGGCTGAGAGTGCACATAGTTAAATGTCTGCATATATGTAATTATTCATATTTTAATTAAAAGTTTATTTTTGTGTTTTTTGCTTGTTTGATTGTCCTGGTCCGTCTTTGGTGGATTTAAAACTGTGTTTGTCTAATAAACAAATTTGATTGAATTGAACCAATTGAAAACATAGGCTACTTTGGCCTTCCCTTGTCTTTTCCATTTGGCTAAGTCTTTAAACAGTAATATCTGCTAGAAGTAGACCTATCTACCGGGAGTTGTGGATGTTTGGGCGGCCTTTTTTTATCATGACAAGTCTAAATCAAAGAAAGATGCATTTTATGTTTATATTTGGGTTATCTTAATATTAGTTTAACATGCAGCCTATGTGATTAATCAAAGGTAAGTGCAACAATACTCATTATTTCAAGGTTCTTTGCCGTGAATTTTAAAGACTACATTGTAGGACTTGTGTACACTAAACTTGTCATGATTTAAACAAAAAAAGTAAAATATTAATGTTTAAGTGGATTTTAACAGGCTCTTAAACAAAATACTGCAATACAATAACCGTCAGTTAAATGCATCAATAAATGTCCCATTGTAGTTTTAACGATTCTTAGTCGAGATGGCCGACAGGGATATGGGTTTTTAACCGTACAACATGATTGCATTGACTGCCTGGGCCAAGATGGCCGACAGGGACATGGATGGGCTGCCTGGGCCAAGATGGCCGACAGGGATATAGAGAGGGATATGGCGCTACAGTCCGCAGCCAGACATACTTGGACGCCGTTGAATAGCAGTAGACATCCAGCCAGTAGGTAGCGATAGTGTGTTGTTTATGTAGACATCAAGGAACGAGGTAGAACGGCTATCTTTGAGCGGGACTGGCTACAAAAACTACAGCTTGCATACAAACCATAGATAGTAACGTAAACAAACGCACCCCCATTTCCGGTCGCCAATACAATCAATGAAGACGGACAATAATGAATATATCTTCTCTGGAAGCGTATTTCGCGGTGATTTTCGAGCCAACGTATCGCTGCCCACCTCTGACCACTCGGTGAGTTTCATGTCTCTGCAAACGAAAGTTTAATGCCATGTCATGATCGATTGCTTGAGTGCTTCATTGGAGTCAATGTAAAGGTGGGGGGGCTGCAGTCTCGGATACCCAAATGCTCCGTTCAGCACCAAATGTCAAAATTGTGATGAGAACATCTCTACTTCACCCCCATAACAAAAGTGTTGCAACATTTTTAGAGTGCTCCTAAATTTTTATCTGTGCTCCTAAATTTTTATCCGTGCTCCTAAATTTTTTCATTTAGGAGCACCTGTGCTCCTAGTGAAAAAGCTTAACGTACAGCCCTGTCCTTAGGACCCCTCAATGATTTAAGCCTAGGAGCCCAAGTGAAATGTTCAATTTTCATATCAATCAAGTGAATAATACATGTACATATCATGTGTCAGCTTGGATTATATATCTCTATAAGGCCATTACAAAATAAAATATATGCTGATTTGTATTCAGATATGTATATCCCAAGTCCTAAGTGTACTGTGGAGTGATAGGGGCCTTTATGCTTGCGAAATTATGAATAATCAATATGCAATACACCATACAGTATATTGATAAATACTGTATGTATTGTATGTATTAGCAAAATGGTAACATGACTGTTTTCTGGTCTACTTTTTGCTTCAACGTAGATGACATGTTGGCTACCTAACTACTTAATTTATTGATTGCTTGTTATTTTTTATTTGTGCGTGTGGTCCTTTGTTTAAAACATATCTGCCTGCCTTCCCTCTGTCACACACTCAAAAGTCTTTCAAAAACTTTAAACAACAGCATGTGGAAATACCATTGGCTTTGGAGGGATACAGCTGTCAAAGTAGCCTACAAGTCATCAAGACTATACTGTACTGTACTGTGGCGTAGTGAACTCTGCTATACTGTACTGTACTGTATTGTACTATACTGTACTGTACTGTACGGTGCTGTAATGTGATACCATACTGTAATGTACTCTACTGCACCGTACTGTATGTAACTGTACTTTTTCTTTACTATACTGCACCGTACTGTTGTATGCTACTGTACTGTACTGTACTCATTGAGAGTAAATAGAATTTTGCGCGAGCAACCGGGAGATTATAGTTTAATGTTTTATCTGTCGTCTTAATATTGTGCATATTCATGCTTAGGCTGTTGACATGTGAAAGTTGAATGTTTGATACCCATATGCTGAAGTTAGATGTTTGGCATTGTGCTGCATGTGGACGGTACCGTTTTGTCTGTAAAACTATGGAGGCCAATTACATGCCATCGTTCCTCTTAGGAGTAATGTCCTCCCTTGTGTTGTTTTCTGTCATTGCAGATGCGATGTCCCAACAAGAATCTGTCAGTAGGCTGTAAGTACACACACTCCCAGTATAAGAAAGCAAATTAACGTCAATCAATACATTGTACAGTCTGTTAATGTGACTATTGCCAGTCTAGTAGGCCTACCCAGATTGTGCTAATGCTATGACATGTACCACTCTGTTGTGGATAAGCACATTTCTCCTTGGGAACTCAAGAGCCTAGGAGGTACTGTAGATTGCCTTGTGAATGTGGTCTTTAGTAATTTTTCAAATACTACCTTTACAATATGCTTCCTGACCTTAGACCTGAGATCCAATTCCTATGTACAGCTATTACTGTTATAATTAATAAAATACAAGACGAGTGCCATTCAATGAAATATACCTCATACAGTATCTATTTACTGGATATTCATACCATGCTGACATGTTTTTTAACCCCAAAACCTGCCACTAATATACAAGTTATTAAAGTTGTTTGTATACAAAATGGATATTGTTCTCATTACCCTCCATGTGCTTTTTTTTTTGTACCTGTCTGAACAGTACACCTCAGCAGGCACACCAGAGAAGGACCACTCCTGGATAAGGATTTGAGCCACTGCCACGACTGCCATCTCTACACTATATTACACACGTGAGTCATTATCACAAGCCTGGTTCTAGCAATCCATAGCCTTGCGCTGTGTGGCTCTTATGAGGCGAAGATAAACAAAATGTAGCCAAGTGATTTGTATGATGTCCCAAGCATAACAAACCTAACACATCAGCAAGTGAGACTGAAATTAGGCCTACACTTAGATGTTAGTTTTTTAAAAGTTTTTTACATTATGCTTCCTGATTCTATACCTAAGACCTATTTCCCGAGTAAAGTGATCACCCTTATATGTTTGTGTATAGTAATAAAATATAACTGGTACTATATCCACGGCTGTGTTTCAGGCCAGCAGATGTGGGAGGTGGTGATCAACGTGACCCGTCAGCAGGTGGAGGACTTCCACGGCCCCGCGGACTACTGATTACTGTGTGTGGCCTAGAGCCACCTGAGGACCTCCAAGAGCTGGCAAGGACACCATCCGCGTCGCCCGTAAGTTTCATCTGTCTTTCACGGCTTTTGGTCCATAACATCATATTACAATTAGCTACAACAGGCAGAACTAAGCCTCTTATTCAGAGGCCACTGGGCCTTTGTTCTGACACCTGACTATCTGAACTGTCTAAAATAATTTGTCAACCCTTTCTCTTGCTCTTTTCAGAATATGGACAAACCAAATCTGACATGGTGCCCATCATCAGCTGCTGTGACGGGCCTTCCATGGTGTTGCTGTGGTTATTGCAAGGACAAACAAAAACTGTTTTGTTTGGTTTATACAAACCAAAACAATATGTAAATAAACTACACAATTTGTAATGCTAAATCCTGAAATTGTAAGTAGTTATTAAGTAATGCCAGTGTGCGTTTGTATTAAGCACTATATAAAAATACATTACACATACGTAAAACCTGTTCTGGCCTTTTCTGTTCAGCATTATGAGAAGTCAAATGGTAAAATCATGTTAATATACAGGTCTCAAGCACAAGAAACATTGGGATGATAATAGTAAGTGTTTATTTAAAAAAGAAACAAGTTAAACGTCAACACGACTCATGACGTACATGTATATGGGGGTTCTTCTTGTGTTGTTGGTCACCACATTGCTTCAGGGATTGAAAGCAGTACTATGTATTACTTAAGTCATATTGGTTGAGACATGAGGTACGTTTAATGAAATGTAAAAGACTTATTGAATGGAGGATAAAGGGCTGGAGCTGGAGCTCGCTGGCAGGTTCCATCTTCATGATCGCCACACACCCATCTGAATGAACAAATATGAAGAAAATAAACCAGGATGTTTTAATCAGGAAGCTTTGGTACCATGGTGTATGAATATAGCTGCATAGCTGTTTTGTCTGTGGGATGTTCAAGCATATATAAACACACCACATCATTTAAAAAATGTCATACATGCATGCATACCGTTGCACATAGCCTAAAGGTAATTCACTCCAATGTCACTTCATGTTCTACTTCAGTAATTCTAGTGACAAATATCTTTGTAATAGCTGTACATTGGCATTTTCTGACACCGATTTAGCAGTAGTGTGTGTTGACCTTTCATATCTGTTTAGCTACTATACACCACCGTCAGGATACTGTGTGTGGTGGGCTAGAAATTAAATACAGGGCACATCAAGATTTCTGGTGGCACTTCAAATTGGCCTACTCATACAAAGCCTACACATCTGATGATGAATTACTGGAGTCTATGCTGTGGATAGCTGGTAAATGCATTAAGTACGTGGGGGTCAATTAATCTGATCTTGAACATATTTTGAAGAACATGCCCACAGACATGGCAGCACAAGAACGTAGGCTATTGCTTTCAATCAAAACACAAAGTAGACGTTATGTCCTGCTTTGAGTGATCACCAGCCTACTTGTTTTGAGAGAAGGCTCACAACTATAGTCACAGATTGCATGTTGTAAGACTGTCCAAGTTGTATGCAATAGTCATTTTTTCCTGTCATAACGTATCAATTACAACGTGATGAAGTGGGTGACATGAGGATGGGACTCGCTAGCTAAGCTAATATTACTCGAGTGCTATTGTAAACTACCCTTCAAGATTTCATTACCGTTATGTATTGATATTCGCCACACTTATTGATCAGCAGTTTTTTAATGGGTTATGTTTCAGTGAAAATCAAGGTTTCTTTATTGACACTTACCAGTCGCACATCCGAAAAGTGGGTTGGTTCAGTAGCACCCTCGCAGCGTGATATTAATTTTTCACCCTTGTTTTTGCCATCGTGGGAGGGGCGGGACATGACTTGAACTGAGCATTCTCTGATTGGGTGTTTTGTTGTCCAATCAGCACCTGCGTTGGCGTTGCTAAGGTGGAATGTAAGGTGGAATGTTCCCAAATCTGGCTTCAAAGCGTTGAATGGCAAATAGCGTTGATTTGGCCTCCATTCTATTTACTCTCAATGGTCCAAATGCATTTCCTCGCCTCTGGTTCCAAAAAACCATCCAGGCATTTTTCTTCATCGTGCTATCTTGCAGACAAGATTGCTTATGGTAAGCATAAGCATTGCAAGACCTTTGAAGTACATTAATGCATAAAGAATCGTTAGGCTACGTTCTAGCTTTGATTCTAAAATGGTTTGAAAATGCTGAAGTTTTCGACAAATGAAGAAGAGAAGATTTGAATTGCTGTCTCTTATACATTGTAGCATAAAAGGCAAAAAAAAGTTTCAAATCCATTTGGGTACCGTGGTTCTGAAACACTTTGTTAAACACTTAACTTGCTAAACTAAAACACTAACACTAACTTGCTAAACTAAAATTGCAGTGTTGTAAACCAACACCTAGAGAATATGACCAAGAGCCCACAATAGGGTAATTTCCACTGCCCGTTTTCTACCCGGTACAATACAGCTCAAAAACCAGCCAGCCAGCTGAAGCAAGCTGAGCGGGTCTTTCGCTGCCTACCACCCAGAATCTCTGTCTGCTCGGCCTCACCGGTGATTCAAAAAATAATCATGGCGGGCACCAGATCAACTCTTCAGTTTGACATTGTATTACTTTGATATTAAAATCGAAGGCAGATGTCAACATTGTAGTATCCAAATATGATGTTGCTGAAACAATTTATAGCCTACTTCGATAGGTGAGATATCTTCCGGCCTTACCTCAAGTCAACTAGCCTATATAAAGTAATACTGTGACAACACCAAAAACGCAACTCCAACCATACTCCCGGTAATACGGTTTGCAATGGAAACACAAACCGGGCTGGTTTGACATTACCACTCAGCTCGACACGGCATGGCACAGCCGGGTTATGGACAAACGCCTTTTAAGACAGTGTTAATTCTTTGTATACTTTAAGTATGAAAGAAAATGAAAAAAAAAAATTGGCAAGACAAATGCATTACATGTGATGTTCTGAAATAGGATGGAAGCACATGACAAGTCAAATAGTATGAAGGTTAGCGCATTTCATTTCACCCATTCCAGTTGGTTAGGTGAAGGATATCATGAAATTGTATTAGTGTATGAGGAAAACTAAAGATATTACTTAGAGATTAAGTCACACAATGGTCACTTTTGAACGTAACACCACAAAAGGGTTAAATATTGATTGAGTGCTTCATGAATTGTGCTTCAACTTTAAAACACATTATATGTGTGCAAACTAGAGAGATTTTCTAAAATAGGAGGGAAGCACAATGTAAGTAACTTTGTCTAACAGCATGAGGGTTAAAGAATTGTATAAATTCCAATAGGTTAGGTGAAGGAGAGGAGGAAGGAAGGAAGTCTCACTGGTGTATGATGAAAAACAAAGATATTTCCAAATATTTCAAAATATGAAATGATCATCTTTGATCGTAACACCACATGAGGGTTTAGTGTTCAATGAGTGCTGAACGAAAGTGAAAAACATAGCCTGATAAATGTATTACATGGGTGCAGAGAGATGATCTAAAAATAGTCTGGAAGTTGAGGTAAGCATGTCCTTTGAAATGCCTAGAAAGCCTAGAAATCTCTGAGAAAGCTTTACATGAAAGTGAAAACCTTTGCAAACACTACAAATACAAATACTACATTGCAATACAATACAATTTAATCCAGCATATAGAGAATATGACCAAGCACACACAAGAGAACGGTAAATTTCACTATGTACTGTGTGTTAGTGTTAGTGTCAAGTGAATGTGAAGTGAATGAGTGCTGCATGAGAGTGAAAAAAAACCTTGCCAGACAAATGCACTACATGTGTGCAGACAGAGAGAGAGTTTCTAAAATAGGATGGAGGCTAGGGTAAGCATATCCTGTTGTACTCCACCCTGGACATTTCTGTCCAGTCGCTGAATGACCTTGGCACTGGTGTACAGCTGCCAATACAGTATTTTTCAAATAGGATATTCTGACGATTATTTCTACACATGATCAAGTAATCTAACAAATCATACTTTTTGGTTGTGAAACAATTATATCAGTTGTGTGACATATAATGTGAAACCTCTCTTAATCCTGTAAGACACGCCCCCTGTGATAAATTCGCTGTTACCAGAATGAAAATGACCAAGTCGTAATGTATTAACAAAGGCCCTGTGTACTGCCATAGTAGTGCAGTAATATGGTAGTAAAGGTTTTTTCAGTGACTATAACAGCGGTCCTCTGGTAAAGGGGTGTGCGTTAAGGGGCTATGCTGTGGTAAACATATACATATACACAATGTTGTGAGGAGGGACAAGAAACTATATAATATAATATATATATATATTCTCTTCCACTCCACTCTGAACATTTCTCTCCAGTTGCTGATTGGCCTTGGCAGTTTCTATGCCATAGCTGTTAAACGCACACTCCCCTTTCCTTCGGTTTCTCCGGAGGCACATCCATCCCCCACCCCCTCCTGGTATTCTCCCTTTATTTCTGACCTTCGTGCCCACTGCCCATTGTATTAAATCCAACCATTGTCCTGTCAAAGCCACAAAAAACTCACTGATTTTGCTTACGTAAATGTCACTTTTGGTTGGTATGAAGACCAACACCAGTGTGTTCGTTTACAAATTCTAGTCCATCTCCAAAAATGCACACTGTAAAAGCTAGAGCAAACCGCAAAAGTTGACTGAGAAATGGATAGGATCGATCTGGATACCTTCAATCAGTGGTGTTGCCCATTGTTTTAGCAGTGTTTGTGCACCACTGTTCAATACCTAAATGTCAAATCCCTACATCCTCATTGTCACTACTTTTAATCTATTTTAGTGGTTCATGGACTGCCGCAGTAGTGCAATAAATCATTACAGTGTTTTACTGTTAGTGCGATGTTTCAGGACTGCACACAACCTTCCGTAATATATTTACCGTTAGTTAGCAGAGTGGTTTAGGGACTGCAACATAAGGACAATGTAGTACTATCGTTGTAGTGTCTTACTGTTAGTGCAACATGGTTCCTGGACTGCACGGCCTTGTGGACGGCGGTGATGCCGTCTCTGGTGCGGAAGTCCAGATGGGCGCCCCCGTTACGCAGAACCTTGATCACGTCAGCGCACGAGTCCAGCTGAGCAGCCAGGGTGAGGGGAGACTCTGGAGGAGGAGGGGAGAGATGCAGGACGGACACACATGCACGGGCGCACACACGCACGCACACACAGACACACACACACGCACACGCACACGCACACACACACAGAAACCATGAATATTATACAAAAACGCCAGGAAATGAGATATGCCCCCAAGTAAATATATATATATCCATACATCAGAGCACATAAATGAATAGTTGGCAAACATATACACACACCAGAGCATGGCAACCCGACCGAAGCCCGACGGGCCGGGTCGGAACCCGACGGGCCGGGCCGGGCTCGGACAAAAAAAATAGAATATCTGTCGGACTCGGGTCGGGCTCGGGCTTGAACCAAACAGACATTGTGAAAATTGTAAGCAATCAGAGGAAACGTTTCAGTTCATGCAAACAGCAGTTTTGTGATTAAAAAATAAGTAGGCCTAATTGAATATGCATAAATGAAAATGTTGGTAGGCTACTCGTGCCAGTGATTATTATTGGCTGTATGCACGCGCCAGTTACCAGTGGCAACATGGACGCTCACTCCCAGTCAGCCGAGCAGGAATGCCGAGTCAACTTGCTTTCTTAATAAGCGCCAAATACAGTTGTCAGTGAACGCGTGGTATTTTGTTGTAGGCCTAGTGTAGGCCATGTTTTAGCATGCCTTCGATGCTGTCTTAAATGTTGAACATAAAATGACGAAGTTTGTCACTGCATTGCTCGCCAAGGATTACATTTCCAGCAAGGGGTAGCAAGGAGCATAATATGGATTAAAGAAGACGCACACGCTACGTGGAGTATAAGGTAGGGGCGAAGAGGTTTCCTGTTACTACTTTGTCCGCTGTGACATTTCATGTCCTTCACGTAGGTTCTTAATTCTTGTCACTTTTACTGTAGCCTACAGTTGTAACTATGCGCGTGCAACCTTTCCTGATTTTATATTGACCGCATGGACATCAGGGAAATGACATTCTCTTGGAGGGCCCAACAGGCTACTGTTCTTCGGGGTGAACTTATAGCCCATCCTTCTTAACGACAAGGAGTGGCATCTTCACCGGCTCGCGGGGATTTATTTGCACTAACAGTAACGTAACAAATGCGTCCATAGCCGCGCTGACTGCATCCAAACCGTATTCGTTAGTTTTCGCCTTTCTTATCCTCTCACGCCCCTCCCATGCATTTGATTACAGCACCCAACATCTCTGGTCTAACCGAAAGAAACATAAGGTGCGCTGTCACATGTATGCGTGTGTTTATACTTACTATGCGTGCGTAACTAAATTAGGCTACAGCAAATTGCCTCATCCCTATCCTGGCTATTTATCACGTGCTATTTTGAGTATGAAGGAGGCCACATAGAAAATATTGCTTGCGCACAGGTTCTGTTGTTATTACAGTGGTCTCGGGCTTCGGACGGGTTCGGACACAAACATTTTAATTAGTCTCGGGCTCGGGTCGGGGTTGATCACTTTTCTGTCGGCTGAGGGCCGGGCTCGGACAGAAAAAACCGGCCCGAGCCACGCTCTAACACACACACACACACACGCACACACAGTGCCTACTCTTATCTCACACTTCCACATATTGTGCTGTATAAGTTGCTTAGTCTTGAGTTAAGGAAATGTCTTGAGGTAAGTAGACAATAAGTTGTTTTTCAACCTTAAAATAATGTTTCTAAAGCTCACTTGTGGGTTTTTTTCCCCTCCAGTGGCTCCTTCTGGGCAGAGGTGCTTGAAAGGCTCTAACTAACCCTAACCATAAACCCTAACCCTAAACCTAACCCTAACCCTAATTTCCAACCCTTAATGTTAACTCTTGTTCGGATGGTGTGACTGGCAGGCATGCTGCCTTAAAGGCATCATTGAGGGGGAAGAAAACCTCAACAAGGCCTTTTTCAAAAGTAATTACATTGACAATGTAACTTATAATAGGGTGAAAGCCAATTCTGAGTTTGCTTTACCATCCTCCCCGGGAAATTCCCACTACGAGCAAGTTTAGCGGAGCAGTGTGTCTCTGGGTGATTCTCCATGAGAGATGATGCCGAGTCCAACTTGAACCGGAGACAAGAAACTACTTCTTGGTATTGATTTAAGATGTACAGAATGGAGAGGTACAAACAATATGTTTTCAAGTTCTGCTGCTGTCACAACTCATTTATACCACCACAAGATTGTGGATGTCACGCAGCGTAAGCAAAATTCATTTTGAAAATGTGATGACTGCAATATCTCAATCAATCAAACTAGACAATTATTGTACTAATTTGCAAAACACACACACACACACACACACACACACACACACACACACACACACACACACACACACACACACACACACACACACACGCACACACGCACACACACACACACACACACACACACACACACACACACGCACACACACACACTTTGCAGATGAAAGTATTCCTGCTGGAATCTACAGTCTCTAGAATAAAACATAACCCAGTTAGAACACAAATATGCCATAAGAACCAATAACAATGATTACACCATGGCACGCTACTGCTTTACCCACCACAACAAAAATTACAATCTTCTAAAGGTAGAAGAAATGGGATATGTCCAGAAACCAACAAGGAGCAGATACCAACTACACAGATTGTTAGAAAGAGAATTCTGGATTCCCCTGGCTCTCGCCAGACCCTGTGAAGGATCCTCAGATTCCCCCTGCTCCCAAATTGCCCCGCGAACAAACCAATCAGGGTTGCATTTCTCGAAAGCGTAGTTGTAAGCCAGTTAGCAACTTGGGTAGTTGCCAATGGGACATTGCATTGAGTAGCTTACGTAGTTAGCAACTATGGTTTCTAGAAATGCACACCAGGATTACTATAGGATTTTCATAGATGTGATGTAGTCAAAGTCCAAAGGTAGCGGGAAGGGAAAAATAAGCGACACGCAACAGTTGCTTCCGACAACAATGGCCGCTGTCATGAGCTCTCTCTCTCTCTGCACCTGTTATCGAGCATTAATTGACTTCTATCATCTGCCACTCCAGTCTCTGCTCTGTCCGATTAGCCACACCTGTTTTCACTTCTGCACACTTATTAACCTGCCAGCTGCACCACATTCTCTGTTTATCACTCTCTGCATAAAAAGCCCTGATTTTCAGTACCCCGTTGTTAGACCGTCTGCAAACCAGCACCTGCGATCCTGTCTGTCTTGAAAACATCTCTGACTCTTGCCTGTGAACCTGGCCCGCTCAACTGCTTCTCTGATCTCTAGCCCCAGTAATCTTGATCTGCCTTCTCTCTCACTTCTAAGAATACTTAGAATCCCCGGAACTCCCGAAACCCCTGTAACCCCCAATCCTTAAATAAACTTTCTAACGTGACGCTTTTGTGGTCCTCGCCCTTTCTCGACAAACCACACCTCGCTGGGTGTGATTTGTCAAGAAAACAGAAGGGGAATACTTTTTCAGCATTATCAATGTGGTTACTTTGAAACACAATGAAAATAATGTAGAACAAGTCTGTCATGCGGACAAAGATGCGTCCATCTATGCACTGCCACCTTGTGGACACAGGAGGGAATGAAAATTGAAAGAAAGCGTTTCAGAAGGACAGACAGACCGACCGACAGACGGACGGACGGACGTACCCTCTAATACCCACAAATTACATCCTGCCACTCGCATGAACTCCCTCGTAAAACATGGATTCTGTAATTTCAAATGTATTTCGAATCTGTGAGTAGCTACCTTATTAAAAATGTCAGACAAGTGGTTTCCCCAATCATGGATTTTTTGATAAAACACGCCTTCACAGACCTATGTAGTGTATATGGGCCTCCGCACACTCCGCCCATTGACTATCCATGCTATGTTCGTGTGAAATTGGGTTTCGAGTTCAGAATTGTGTCAGAAACGAAAGTGCTCCGCAGTGCTGTCGGATTCGATGTGCGGAGGCCCTATGGTGTACTTCCAGATGAATGTTTGTGGACTGGAGCCAGGCGGAACCCATGCATCTAGACGTAGTGACAGCCAGCTAAACCCTACCCCAGGTCTGCCCATAAGACTACAGGCATTGCCTGACAAATGTCAGTGTTTTCAAATCCAAACCATTGCCGTGCCAGAGAAGTACAGTAGACCACTGCCTTGGCACTAAATCGTCTGAGGTGGTGGACCTAACTTCAGGGTCAGGTGCTGCAAGTGTGTGTATTTTTTCCAACTGTGTTGTGGCCAGCTTGAAAACACTACAAGTTGCATTGTGTAGTACTTTTTTTTAACGACTTACCGTAATTACAAAAAATAATAATGCAAAAGTACACATTGTCAAATCAATGTTAACAATGATATCTCAGACAAAATCACGACCTAAACATGGCAGTTCGGAAGATTGTGTCAGTATTTCCCTATGCACATGTGTCTGTATACCTTGTGTTCAAGTGAGCTAGTACATCACGCAAAATTGTCAAAATATGCTCGGCAACACGCTGGCTACTGTACCTCCTGTGTCCGAGTCATGGAAGTTTGGGTCCAGTCCTTTCTCCAGAAACCTGGAGAGTTTCTCCACACACCTCAGCTGAACGACCTCCATGAACTTCTTCAGGTTAGCCTATCAAAAAAAGTGAAAAAAATATTACGCATTTATTTCATGAACTGGCAAGCTGCTGTAAAATAGCGTTCAAAATACCTAAGAGTGATTCTCCAATTCGCCTACACTTTTAAGTCCGTGGATTTTATTTGGCAATTCCACTAACTATTAACTGCATCCAATGATGTTTTGGACATTAGAAAACATTTATCTTTCATATAATACAGAAAGTGTAGACATAGCATTATTTCCCTCAGCAAGAATGAATATTTAATACTGGTTTTGGGCGTTTTCATGCCGTCCTGTTTTCCAAATGTCAGATTCAGTCTTCATATTAGCATGTAAAGAAACTTGTTTTGCCCAAGACGATTGCAAATGTTGATTCACAGTAATCATCACAATATGACAAAACTGTCAGAAAGACCACTGTCCTTTCCATTATACATGAAATTTGCCATTTTGTGTTTGTCCACGAAAACTGTGTTAACGGTGTCACGGTCTGAAACCTCCTCCATAAATCAGTAATGGTTTGGTCTTAGGCCATACGAATAACATCACGTGATGTCATAACCTCTTTGGCAGGATACGGGAAGACTTTTTGGTAAATATTGAGCTCCATCCTTCCATAATTTAATCCATTCTTTTTCATGTTCTCATAGCGGGAAAATTGCCTGTCAACGGTGTTATCAACATATTCATAAGAATCTGAATTAGAAATCACATGTAGAAAAACATAGATAAAGCATACAGATACATGAATTGATTAAGGTGTTGTGGTGGAACTTCTGAGGTCCTCAGTTAGCACAACACCATAAAAATGGCTGAAATGTCAACGGTGTTACCGTCAATGGTGTTACAATTAAGTATGACAGTCAGGGTTGCCAGATGAGGCTGATGATTTCCAGCCCAAAAAGTGATCAAAATCCGCCCTAAAAACCCGCCCAATTCTATTGATTTATATGGCAGTGGGAAGGTTTTTCTGATAGAAGCCATTTTTACCCGCACCCGGCCATCCTAAGCAGCCCAATTGGGCGGGAACCAGCCCAATCTGGCAACACTGATGACAGTTGAGGAGGAGTATGTTTTTGCCAATTTATATCCATATTGACAGACAAACAAACTAAATAATTTGTGTTCTAGGGAGATGGGTTTGTCTGCTCTGTTTTTTCTCCTAAAAAAGTGCCGACTTGTTCCCCTGCACTGTTGACCGTAACACCGTTGACTGTTTTGAAAGTGTTTTTGCGCTATTGATCCCTTATGTGTTGGAAAAATCCTATGAACATACACTAGGGATTATCTCTGGAGAAGGAAGTCTTGTGTAAGGAGGGTGACTATATTCAAATCAGACGTTACAGGGATTTATGATGAAAAATGTGTCAGTCTGTATCACAGTTACTCATAAAATCCTACTTATGAAGCTCAACAATCACATTTTCTATATCAGTTGCACAGATTAAAGACAACATTACTGCTAAGGGACATAAGCACTTTCAAACATATATTGTTTCAACTCTGTAGTATTTTTATATATGTTTGAAATGAAATAGTATTTGTCCATAACACTGTTGACAAAATAATTAAGCAAATGTTCGCTTTCATTAGAGTATTTATCAAATGATTTAAGATTAAGCTTGGCAATTTGTTTGTTTGGAAACTTAAATATATACACTATGTAAAAATCTAGGTCATTTAGTTGAAAAAAAATACTGATAATTGACATTTTGCTTTTGCCAAAAGCGTAGGGGAATCGTAGAATCACTCCTAAACAAAAATCGGTTCAGTCAGTAAGGGCCTGAGAGTTTATAGTGGTTTGGTTGTGTAATTCATGACAGTATAAAATAAAGACCTGCGTTTGAGATGGAGTGGTTTGGATGTGTAATTCACTGTGTGATACTAGCAAATAAATGGTGATGGTAAAGCTTTAGATTAGGCCTGCGTTTGAGGTGTACAGACAGTACATAGACGTTTTGTTGTGTCATGCATTACCCATTAAAGTTTGAGGTGTAGTGCTTTCGAGGTGATACTAACATACTGTATGGATGATGTGGTAAAGCTTTCGATTGGGCCTGAGTTTGAGGTGTAGTGGTTTCGTTGTGTAATTCATTACCGTCAGTGTAAAAAAGCTGAATGTGGAGCTTGTGGCACTTGGGGAAATTGCATGCAAAACGCCTGGGTCTTACGCCAGAAGTATAGGAGAATTGGCAACCTTGACTGTGTGTGAGTGTGGTGTGTGTGTGTGTAAATGCGTGTGTGTGTGTGTGTGTGTGTGTGTGTGCGTGCGTGCATGTGTGGCTGTGAAGGAGGGTAGGGCTGGCATACCTTGGTGTGAAGTTTAGCCAACTGCTTGTCATCCACATGGCTTTGTGTGTACACCCGCCTCTTGTAGCGAAACTGCAAAAGACACACGCGTCCGCACACACGCACACACACACACACACACACACACACACACACACACACACACACACACACACACACACACACACACACATTCAGAACCTCTCCTGTAATATAAGGCTATGCATGTAACGTACATACAGTACACTGTATATACGTATGACTCATATGGCAATCTATTCAGCGTTCCTGTATACAAGTTTGCTCTCAATTGTCCTCACTTCTATATTCACAATAGGATTTATAATCTTTTAAATAACACCTCTTAGCCACATTCATTAAAACGTAATTAGGACTATGTGTTCCCGTGTCCTACTTTTCACATCCCCAGTCTGCAGAACATCACAAAGGCACACACACACACATACACACGCACGCACACGCACGCACAGGCACACAGCCCACCCATTCACCCATTCACCCATACACACATTTGTACCATGTCTGAATGTAGCAATCGGCTAAAACTAGTAAGTAAGACTGTGGAGGTCTAATGTTCCTAAAGCCGTTTGTGTGTGTGTGTGTGTGTGTGTGTGTGTGTGTGTGTGTGTGTGTGTGTGTGTGTGTGTGTGTGTGTGTGTGTGTGTGTGTGTGTGTGTGTGTGTGGACGCACGCATGTTTGTGTATGAGTGCGTGCGTGAATGGGCGCGTGTGTAAGTAAGACTGTGAAGACCTAATGATTCCTGAAGCCATCTGAAGGCCATTAGCTTGCTAAACATTTGCAGTTCAGAGTCGTGATGCTGACTTCAGACACGTTAATTAGGAATAAAGCCATCTGCCGGTACCATTACCGTCGGCCTGTCTGTCTGTCTGTCTGTCTGTCTGTCTGTCTGTCTGTCTGTCTGTCTGTCTGTCTGTCTGTCTGTCTGTCTGTCTGTCTATCTATCGATCTATCTATCTATCTATCTCTGTATGTCTGTAACAATTTTGTTTCCCTTTCTGTCTGACTGCCTGTTTTGTTTATCTGTCTGTCTGTCTGTCTGTCTGTCTGTCTGTCTCGCTTTCTGTTCATCTGTGTATCTGCATGTCTACCTTCCAGTTTGTCTAACAGTTTGTGTGTGTTTATAAGCTGTAGGTCTCTGTGTGGTGCACTGTGTAATATTTTTTTATAGTTTATTTCCAGAATTCATACTTCCGACTCATAAAGGTTACCTTTTCAATGAACACTTACCACCAGCATCAAATTCTAAATATTTATTATGACTGGGAAAATTACACTTTTCATACATGATCTTCTCTATGTCTGGGGATCTTCTCCATATCCACCATTTTGAATTTCCAGAAATACACATTTTTATCTGCAAAGCATTCTGTACTTTGGTCATATTAGTTAATATTAGTTTATCACTAGTAAATATTCACGAAAAGGGTAACACTTTATATTAATATCTGCTTATTAAGCATTAATAACACTTTGTAAATAATGAACAAATGATGAACAAAACATGTTACAAAAAATGTTTGTAAATGACTGGGAAATGGTGTGTTAATATTTTATATTTATCAAACATTTACAAATTGTTTGTAAATGAATAAAAATAATCTGTTAACACATTGAATACCGGCGGTGCTTACGGAATTATGTCGTAGAATACCGGCGTTCTAAGCCCTTTTTTGACGTTTTTTGTAGAGTCACAGAATATTATGTGATGGTGCCACTGAAACATGGTATGGCTTGTTTGAAAGTGGAGACTTTGCCCTTGTCGTGTCTCTACGAGCTTTTATTGCCAAGCAAACCTAAGTTAAACCGATGCGGGTACCTCCCGAATTCTGCAAAATTCTGCAAGAAACGGAGATAATAAGGTTTTTGTGAACCAAGCGCTGTTTCAGAATGTCACGCTTTTAGAAGGGGATCAGTTGGTATTGATATGAAATTATAGCTGGCACAAAAGCTCAGCTTCGTGTTGTCCTGCTCAGCTGTCTTGACACACCTCCTGTCTGACTACCTTGGCCAATCAAAACACGCATTTACGTCCAGGGCTTCACAGGCTCACAGCAAAGTTTGCTCTGCAAGTTATAGCCGAATGCCTTTGCATACATGAAAGCGCCGCGGTCTTCAGTAACACGCAGAAAGATGAACAAGGAACAAGTTCCGAAAGTAATTTAACCCAAGCTCGGTAACAAAATCCAATAACCCATTGCCTGATCCATAACTGTTGACTCATATGGGATGCAGTGTTTACGTAGTCACATAGCTAGTAGGCTAGCATCTAGATGACAGCAAGCTCCAGAAAATTCATTTTCATGGGGGAGAAAACATAAACAGGATTACAATTCAATTTATCTTGCCGGTGATCAACCTTCAAAATCCCAGGGTATGGGATCCGATCACAGTTTGCGGGTCATTTGTAAGGATCTAGCCAAGGATCTCGGTAAGGATGTTAGCCTACTCAAGCTGCCAGACACGACTATTATCTTAATGTGTGTTTATTAGGTGAAGGACACTATAAAAAGCGACAGAGTGGACGCTGATCATAAATGTAAGTACACAACTGGCACGATTCTTGACGACAGCATCATAGTCCACCACCATAGAGAATCACAAGTTGTGATTCTCTATGGTGGATTCACAAGGCTAACAGGGCTGCAAGCTGAGCTGGATCAGCATGGTGTACACACAAGGCACGCAACGTAGTCAATGCGGGTTACTTTACCCAAAGGTTCTTGTAATTAATAATGGACCGTCTGCGTTACCTACGGTTGCTGCTGGTGTTGTGATTAAAATCAAAATGTCCAAATCATGACACAAGCTTTTGACTGCCATTTTTGTCATTTGTATTTGTCACAGACCTCCCAAAATCACAAATATTATGTATTGAAGGGTGTAGATTCCAAATATGACAAAAAACGCAAAAAGGTATTTTTACGTTGTTGGTATACAACGCATGGGCAAGAAAAACGTATTACGTTGTCGGTACTCAATGTGTTAAATGGTTTGTAAAATCTTGAACGTATTATTTGTAGATATTTTGTAAAGTATGATTAAATTTTATTCAAAAATAAAAACATTTGTTAATGTTTTGTTCATCATTAGTTAACTATTTACTAAGTCTTTATAAGCAGACATTATTATAAAGTGTTACCAAGAAAAGATCAGCAATGAACAGCATAGTTGCAATACTCTGGACAGCATCCACCTTTAAAATGCATTTTTACAGATTTTTGTGATGGCTTTTAGAGGGATTTGCATCTGAACATCTGAACATAACCTGCCTGTCTACGTACTCGTCATCTGTTTGTACTGCACCGACCCCTTCGCCTTTGAATAGCACTTTGGATAACACTAACACCTGCACAGGGACCCATCATCATGCAGACCGTGAGGTTGAAATTAGGAGACAAATCAAAAAAAGAGAGGACTGAGCCGCTGGTACTGCCTTTGCATGCATTTGGCCTGGGGAGCGCCCATCTCTGTGTGTGAGGTGAGATGGAGATTGATTTAGGTGAGGTCGTCTGACGGTAGGGACACATAGCAGGCGAAACGAGCGAGGCGAAGAATAATTTTGCTGATCGCTTGTTTTCGCTTGCCTTCGCTTGCCTTCACCTCTCTCATAGGAATGAATGGCAAAGTTCGCTTCGCTTGGCCAAATTCGCATGTGTCCCTACCGTGAGTGTGTACAGGGTACACTTCCTCCAGATCAGGACTCAAGTCCGCTTTTCTATGGACTCGGACTTGTCTTGGACTCGCGATTAGTTGGACCCGGACTTGTCTTGGACTCGGACACTGGCCTAATATACTGGCCATAATAGATTCTAAAGTGGAGCTTGAAATCCAATAACCAACAAGCTTGTCTTCACATCCATAGCATATAAGCTACCTTCAAACATTCATATTATTGACATTCATCCTTCATTGTTTAACACTGACCAGCATTTGACTCGGACTTGACTTGGACTCTAATCTTTTTGGACTCGGTCTTGTCTTGGACTCAAACTGCTTTGTCTAGTGTGTGTGTACATAGTGTGTAGTGTGTACTGTAGTGTGTGTGTGTGTGTGTGCGTATGTGTGTAGTGTGCGTGGGTGCATGCGTGCATGTGTGTACGATGGTACTGCACCTCCAGATAGGGCACAGGCATGATGGTAGTCAGCCGTTGAGAGTGTGTTGTGTGTGTGCAGTAGTGTCCGTATGTGTGTAGTGTGTGTGGTTGCGTGCGTGCATGAGGAGTGGGTTGTGTGTGTGCAGTAGTGTGTGTGTGTGTAGTGTGTGTTTGCGATGGCACTCTACCTCCAGATAGGGCACAGGCGTGATGGTGGGCAGCGGGTACTCTCGCAGCAGCCTCTCCTCGTCCAGGAACTTGCCGGCGCGCCCGTTGAAGGCGGGCAGGTAGAGGCCATAGTTGAGCACGTCCGTCAGACTCTGGGTCAACGTCACCAGCACGCGCTGCTTACACACCCACACCGGAGCCTCCAGGTCCAGACGCAGGCATTTCTGATTGGGACACAAACACATGCACGCAGGCACACATACACACACACACGCACACACACACGCACACAGGTGTGCATACAAAGACATTGATACACACGCAGGTGCGTATACACGCACATTGACACACACACACACACATTCACACAAATATAGGCATGAATAGACACGCATACATGTACAGTATACACACATACAATTACGCACAATGAAAGAAATATTCACACAGAGGTGTTCATGACCATACAAAGCCACACAACAACATGGGTATACACACAAGCACAAACAGACACGCAGAAATACAAATGCATAACATTAATCCACATCCACAGAGACAGTCAATGATACGACAAACACAGAGAGAGAGAGAGAGGGAGAGAGAGAGAGAGAGAGAGAGAGAGAGAGAGAGAGAGAGAGAGAGAGAGAAAGAGAAAGACAAACACATCCAACATATGCAGACATACACCAATGCATAAACATACTGTAAACGACGCCCATAAAACAACGTAACAACGTATGTACAGTGTACATGTATACCTAATATACATGTGCGGATGTATACCGGAAAGTACATCTACACCACAAAAACACACACGCACACACACGGACACAGCAATACAAAATGCACAGGGGTGGGTGGGTGTCGTTCCGCAAACTGACAGTGCATA
>NC_085871.1:29737848-29740348 GCF_034702125.1 Engraulis encrasicolus
CCTGTGTGTCTGTCCGTGTAGAACCCAGTAATATCCTGTGCCAAGTAAGCAAAATCGTATTATATTCCAAGAATCCAGAACCCAGAAACGGTCCAGTAAATATCGCCGGCAAAATCCCGTTGTTTCGGAAATTCCTACTTCAATTCCTACAAATCCCTGCCACTTTTTTAAAGTCCGTGACCGTTTGACGTCTGTCTTTGGTCTGGTTCCACAGTACTATAAGCGCTTAGGCTCGGCTGGCTCGGCTCCAGGTCCAAAGTAAGTGGAAGTTTCAGTTTTTGAGTCCTTGACTCTTAAGCTGTTTGACCGTTTGTCGTCTGTCTTGGGCCTGGTTCTAGAGTCAGCGCCTCGCCTCAGCTGGCTTGGTTACGAGTCCAAGACAGGAGTGTAAGTATTCAGACAAAATTTCCTTTGGTGGGATATTCCAACAGATTATTAGAAATCCCTGCCACGTTTTTTTTTTTTTTTTAGTCCTTGACTCCTTGTCGTCCGTCTAGGGCCTGATTCTAAAGCGTCTCGCCTCAGAGTCCAAAGTGGAGGCTTTAGGAAGTGCAAAGCCCAGCCCTGGAGCTGGAGCTGGAGCTGGAGCTGCGTATGGGGGAGCAGGAAAGTCCAGAGGCCAAAGGAAACTGCGACAGGAAGGGCTCAAACCAACACTCACACACCAAGTAACCAATCACAGTGGGGCAAAGTAACTCAGCCAACGATGCAACGATGCGATCTCAAACACTATACAATACACCTCTGAGACCTGACCAGCCAACCAATAAAGAGAGCGATCAATTTGCAGGCCACCGTGGGGTGGCACACATGCTTGGACTTGCTCACTTACACACATACGTACATGCATACACACACACATACACACACACAATGGACAAACAGACTTAGTAATCGCCCACACTCAAACACAGTCACTCACTTTTTCTCTCTGACTCCGTCTCAATCTCAGTCTCTTTCTCATGTCTTTGTCTCTCTCTCTCTCTCTTTCCCTCCGTTACTTAAACAAAGAAACACACACACACAAATCACACACACACACACACACACACACACACACACACACACACACACACACACACACACACACACAGAGACACACAAATCCTGTTTATTTTTTGTCACGAAAGTCAAAATATGAATTAATCTGATGCTAATCGCAGGATATCCCACTGCAATTTTTCGACACCACTGTTTGTTTTCTTAGGATTTATTCCATGCCATACTTGCAGTCAAGTTTTCCGTATTGATTGAACACTTAGAGCAGAGATGTCAAACTCTGGGGGCCAAATCTGGTCGCGGAGTCATTTTATGCGGCCCGCGAAATCATTTCAAATGTGTTTTACAGTTGGCCCGCATAAGGTACACCAGGGCTATTCAATTAAATGTCAACGAGGGCCAGTTTTTCAAATTCCTCTCAGTAACGGGGCCGAACTATATGTATGTATTGTGGTTACCAACTGTCAATGAAAAAAGATAGGAGACACTTCATTGATTTGGGGGGTCCTCCCCCAGAAAGTTTTGCATTTCTTAGATGTTATTTCCTGCATTTCAACGTCTCGTGTCCCGTTTCAGCTTGATATGGAACCCGTACTTTTATCTCTAAATTCCGAAAAACGATAACGTATTTCACGGGACTTGTGGGGGGCCAGAGTCTTGCTGTCCAAGGGCCGCATCTGGCCCCAGGGCCGCCATTTGAATAGCCCTGCGGTACACCATTAATATCTTAACAAGACTTGAACATGAAATTTGGTGTGTCACAGGATGTGCAGGCACATTTGAACAACCATATATGATGGGAAAGAGTGTATGTGAAATAAAACTAGTATTAAGTGCATGCACTGCACGCACAATTTTAATCCTTTTTTTAAATACTGAGCTCAGCCTGAGACTTCGTTCCAGATTTTGATTTTGGCCCTCGGTCAATGTGAGTTTGACATCCCTGACTTAGATAGTAGCTAGAGTAATACACTCTATCAATGAGTGTTACAATTATTTGACTATACGTGCTGAGTTAATGCTCAACATTTACACTCAGATTCCAAGAGACTGACCATAAGACTAACCACCATAATTAAAGAAAAACTGGAGGTTTTAGCTATATAATTCAACTTTCCTGTGGTAAGCTTCACAGATGTTGTGTTAAGCATACTCTATGCACATTTTGGAAACCTTGTGTGTTTGAGACACTCTTCAAAATGTTACCTGATCAAAAGGGGTGTACTCCTTATTGATGTGCACTGCAACTACCACGGTGGAGTGTATTCAGTCCTGCTCAAGTATAATATATACACTACAGTATATAAGTATTAAGCTAATATCGCAGAAGAGACTGCTTGCTTGATAGCTTACTATAACACACATATGATGCATTTGTACAGAAATAACCATTACTACAGAGATGTGTCCTTTGGGACCAATACTTATTCACAGACCTCAGGACACACCTATCTTCTGGTCATGTAGGCATGCATACACACACACACACACACACGCATGC
>NC_085871.1:29745348-29782848 GCF_034702125.1 Engraulis encrasicolus
CATGCCATGGTTGTGCACAATTCTCAGTAATTTCGTACATTATCAATTGCTTTTGTCATATCACTCAAAAAGCTTTGTCACTGAATGCATGAAACTATCTCAATCTGATCTGATCAATGTAATATAAAGCCGAATTTACAACATTTCCCATCCAATCTAAACAACATTTCGCTTCAGAAAAGATCCTCAAGAGTGTACTATTCAATTGACAACATGAGAAATTGATTTGACTAGCTTGTCCATACACTATGACACAATGACTAACCATTCTGCTGGCGCTGATACGTTCATTGACACAAAAACTTGATTTTGAAAGACAAATAAGGGTTTTGAGCAACAGACTCGGTTTTGCAGGTTATCCACGGTGTTTTGCCATTTGTTAAAGCTGTTTTGAGAATGAATATTATGTTTTGCAAATTGCGAGAGAGATTCGAGAAATGTACAAAACCAATTGAGAAATACTGTAATGTTGTGAAACAGTTAGAAAACTGCACGAACCACCCCGTGGTCATCTGTAGTGTTGCTCTCTCCCACCACATGGGATATCAAAGCTGGTCAAGGTCTGCATTAAAAGTTTACGCTTACATTAATGCCAACAAATGGCAAATACAGTGATTTTGAAGAGGTATTTTCCAATGCCGATGAAGTCAAAATGTTCGTAGATCGCTTCTTTCCATGTCCCAACAGCTTATCTTCATGTTCATTCGTTGTAACTTCACGTAGTTTAACATAACATTCTTAAAATTACTTTTAAATAAGACACCCAACAATTCAATGGTGTTTCTCCTGCGCTTTCCCCAAAATGAATATGACAGGCGCCTGATTTTGGTGAAAGTGTGAGAAATGCGCATATTAGAGCCCTGCACTCCTGCGGGAGTCCCGCGGGACTCGCGGGACCCCAAGCAAAGCAGTGCGGCGCGGGACAAATATTGAAAGCTCATTGCGGGTGCGGGCGGCGGGAGCGGTGATAAGCGGCAGTCCCGCGAACTAAAAACGTGTTTTAAAATGTAAAATAAAGTCATAAATTATCAGTCTATGTCTATCATTTATATATATCACAATGTGCTGGATATTGTGTTTGGTAGCCTTTCTATTCATAAAAACATTTTGGAATATATTTGCGGATGTGTGATCTCGCATATCCGATTCTGTTCTGCTCTTCCGCTCTGCTCTCCGATCATGGCAGAAGAGCAGAGCTCCTCTAGTGAAACAACACATAATGCTTCAGAAGTAAGTGCTGGTCTAAAGAGAGGAACATTCACCGTGAAAAAAAACTTAAGTTTTGAAATCAGATATTTGGAAGTCATTCTCACTCGTGTATGACGCAGAAGGAAATCAGCTTCCCTTTGCCTGTTGTGAGAAGTGCCAAAAGGTTCTCACATACAGCGGGCACAAATCAGGTACATCGGGCCTGAATCGTCATGTCTGTACTGTTTTAAAAGGACAACAATTGTTGGAATTCAGAGGGAACAAAGCAAAAGTGTCAGAGGCTTTGAAGGAAAAGACAGTGGAGAAATGCGTTGATTTCGTTGCCGCAGACCTCCGTCCATATGACAGCATCGATGGTCGTGGACTAGTTCAGTTAGCGCAACACTTGGTTGACACAGCAGCCAGCATAGACAAATTTGACGTGCGAGACATATTGCCCCATCCAACCACTGTGTCACACCATGTTGAAGAAAGGGCACTCAAATTTAGGAGAGCTGTCGTAGATGACATAAAAGAGACCATTGGGAAATACGGGTGTGCTGTTACAACTGATGTTTGGACTGAAACGTATGGAAAAACATCTTTCCTCTCGGCCACTCTGCATTACATCAATTCAGACTACAAACTACAGTCCAGGGTGTTATTTTCTGCTCCGTTTGATGTGGGAACCTCCAAGACGGGAGAAAATATCTGTTCTCTTTTATTCCTGAATTTAAGAGCCTTCGGAATTGACTGCACAGTCTTGGGGGGAAAGATTGTGTTCGTGACAGACAGAGGTGCGAATATGGTGGCCTCCTTACGAGGATTCAAAAGGCTAAACTGCAGTGCCCATGTACTGAATTCAGTCGTCTCGCATGCCCTGTCCCCTGCTGTGATGAGCGAAGTCCCTGACGCAAGTCAGCTGATCAGCAACACGAAGAAGCTCGTCAGCTATTTTAAACACTCGGGGTTGCAAGTCAAGCTGACAAAGTCGCTCAAACAGTCAGTGGATACGAGATGGAATTCAACTGTGAATATACTGGATTCTATCTCACAGCAGTATGACGAGGTCACAGCAGTTCTACTCGAAAATAACCAATACGTCAAAATAAGCTGCATCAATAAACAGGCCCTTACATCCCTGGTGGCGTTTCTCAAACCATTCAAAGACGCAACGAACGACCTGGAGTCTGACAATACGGCATTAAGTGCTGCGCTTGTTCTGCCATGGTCCGTGAAGTTAAGGGACCACTGTGAAGTGTCCAAGGCCGACCCCCTACTCAGTGCCATCACATCTGCGTGTGCGCAACGCTTAGACGCACCGCTGTCTCTAAGTCACCTTGTCCCAAACGGAATTGACATGCTCTATAAAGTAGCGACTTTCCTTACTCCAAAGCTGCGTCATCTGAGGATGATCGATGCAAGTGAACGACAGCACGTGATGGAAGCTGTCAAAGAGATGAGCGCAGACTTGGGGTTTGATCTCCAAACTGATGAAAGCGCGGAGCCACCTCCACCTAAAAAGGTCACTTTCCGTGACTTCGAGGAATGGGAGGATGTCGGTACCACGGGTGCTGAATCGAAGACTTAAGACATGGAGATTGATGACTATCTCAGAGTCAAACTTATTGGATTCGAATCACACCAATCTGAAGAATTCCTGCTGTGGTCTAAAAAACACTGCTATGACTTCCCCACACTTGCCAAACTGGCACGGCATGTACTGGCCATCCCAGGATCCAGCGCACCATCCGAGCGCGCATTCAGCATTTGCGGTCGCATATTGGAGGAAAGGCGCAGCATGTTGAAGCCCTCAACAGTGAATAATTTGCTGTTTCTCCATGGCTGTGCAAAGAACCTGATTACCTAATCGATATGCCTAGTTGTTTCTTGAATTAAACAGTCTTCTATTTGACATGCAAGCCTGCCCACATTTTAAGCAATGTTCTCTTTTTCTTATTCATACAAAAACCGCGCTCGCTGGAGACTTAAGCCCAACTAGTTTCGAAATATGCAGATGTTTTAAATAGTGACGGCTATGTAGCCAACTGTTGGTTTTTTTTTGTTATATGACGAGCTTCCGTCAACGCCATTCAGGGCTGTGTTTTGTTGTAACATAATGCTGGGTTAGCCAAATGTTTTGCTGAAAAACAAATATATATTTTTTTTAGGGGTGGGCATAGATTAATTTTTTTAATCTAGATTAATCTCACTGTAATTATGAAATTAATCTAGATTAATCTAGATTAATCTATATCAAAATGGCTCATTCAGAATAGGCACGCTAGCAAAATAATGCCGAAAAAAACCTTCGGGTTTCTTAAGACAGATGGCGCATTAGACCAGAGCTCATCTTTTTTTTCCAAAATGCATCTCATCTTCAAAAAATGGTTATGTTGATACTTGGTGATGAAAAAAATCACTGCAATATGTGGAAAGTGTGTCCAATATATTAGGAAGCATTTACAGTTATAAGATGCTGAAATTTCAAAATGAACAGCGCTATACATTGTAGAGGCAAATACAGATAAATCTATCAAACATTTAGGCTACAACAAAATTACCTCAACAATTCAACATCTCTAATGGAGAGAGAGAGAGAGAGAGAGAGAGAGAGAGAGAGAGAGAGAGAGAGAGAGAGAGAGAGAGAGAGAGAATCTGCCACTGACTGTTAAAAAGAGCAGCGGCTCCTTTAAGAGAGGGAGGAGCTCTGCGCGGCACAGCAGCCCACAGCAGAGCCAGGCTACTCGCTATCTAGAACCTGCAGCACTGGAACACGGCGATTTGGCCTAGTAAACCTGACAATTGTTTTCAGAGTCAGAACGCCAGAGGAGTTACAACTCGAAATGAATTCAGTTGGCAAAAAAAAACAAGCGCGACAACCGCGAGGATTATTACCGTTGACATGAGAATATCTCACTGAGTCGCAAATGTGCGCGATTGCAACACAAACATTCAGTGAGAGTAGATATTGACAATTTCAGTTTGACAATCTTCAAAATGCATCACACGGAATGTTTTGCAATTATGGCACAGGCAAGATTTCTGGAAGTTGTTTAGGCTATGTGTTCCATGCAATGCATGAGGAAATGTAGGCTATGTCGGGCTGGTAGCCTACTCACACACAATAATGTCTCTCTATGTTCACCTTAAACAATAACGTCTCTTAAGTCTACCACTTATGAAAAAGCTTTCAAACAGCACCTACCACGGCAGAGGGATTAATGTTTTCAGCATGCAAACACTTCATATTTAGTAGGTCTGCTGAAGCAGCAGGTGGAGAGGAGAAACGACTGGAGCGCAGTCTGAAAGCGTCTGTCAATTAAACGCTATGGTGACGTGCATACCCAAATTCCAAACCTATATTTTGAGAATAGATTAACGTGCGATATTTTCTTTATCGCGCGACAAGAGTCTCACATTATCGCAGCACGTTAACGCCGATAACGGCCCACCACTAATTTTTTTATATTATAAAATTCCAGTTTTCTATTTGACATGCAAGGCTGCCCACGTTTTAGGCAATGTTCTCTTTTTCTTATTCATACAAAATCGTGCGCGCTGGAGACTCAAGCCCAACTAGTTTCGAAATATGCAGACGTTTAAATAGTGATGGCTATGTAGCCAACTGTTGTTGTTTTTGTTATATGAGGAGCGTCCATCAACGCCATTCAGGACTGTGTTTTGTATAACATAATGCTGGGTTAGCCAAATGTTTTGCTGAAAAATAAATATAAAATTTCCACTTGGACTTAAATGCTTGTCTACTGTTTTCTCCTTCAAATGGTCTCGTCATTATCATTAATATTGCTAGTAGGCTAGTACTACTACTGCTATTACTATTATTATTCAATTATTAGACTATATCATATTTTTATTATTATATACATTGGCAAAGGCAACAACCACTTTCTCCTGCTTAAAACGACGGAAAAGGTTCAATATCGCGATCCATCGCTCCTTTTATTCAGGAGATGCACCACGGGGGACAGGCCATGGCTAGCCAATAATAATTATTAGGATTACATGTTACATTGTCAATATTCTGGATTCAGAAAAGGCAGGGTAATATTTTTTTCCATTTCACTTGTTTGCATCAATTGTAACGTGAGCTGTCAACAGCTATTATGGTCAAATGCACTGGAGGGGTGGGGCTCCATCATACAGTGTTTAAAATGATTAATTTTAACTTATTAAACTTTTATTTCATATGTGAACGTGATGATGAGTGGCATATAAGATTATGCACAATGTATTATTCTTAATATCCTCAGTAGATTTTGGTAGGTTTGTTGAGTATTGCTGTGATGGAGCTGTATTGCAGCTCGTGCCACCTAAAGTGTGTCATGTACTATACGGCTAAGAATCGGCCAGTAATGTGGTCAGCTAAGCACAGCGTGTTTAATTTCTCAAACTAATGACACGAATTGCCTTGAGCAGTAGGCCAACGTCGGAATCATGCGGGAATCGCGGGCGGGAGCGGGACAACTATTACAAGTGCGGGCGGGAGCGGGACTGAAAATCATAATTATTTGCGGGAGCGGGCGGGAGCGGGCGGGAGCGGGACTGAACACTGCGGGAGCGGGCGGGCGCGGGACTGGAAAATCTGTCCCGCGCAGGCCTCTACTATACGGTTAAGAATCGGCCAGTAATGTGGTCAGCTAAGCACAGCGTGTTTAATTTCTCAAACTAATGACACGAATTGCCTTGAGCAGTAGGCCAACGTCGGAATCATGCGGGAATCATGCGGGAATCGCGGGCGGGAGCGGGACAAACTATTACAAGTGCGGGCCGGAGCGGGACTGAAAATCATAATTATTTGTGGGAGCGGGACTGAACACTGCGGGAGCGGGCGCGCGCGCGCAGGCCTCTAGTGCATATGTCCAACTTAAGACAATGGGAGCTATAGAATTTTACACTGAAATTCTTGAATTACTGGGGAAATCCGTACTCCCTAAAGGGTTAAGGTTGTTCATTGTATCCTGGGCGATGGTGCCTCAAATTGCAGAGAGGCCTTTTTGGCAAATAGAGGGTTGCAGGTTCGGACCTCACTGACCCCATTGATGTGTCCTTGAGCAAGATACTTAACCCCAAATTGCCTCTGGTGGCAGGGTGGTACCTGGTGTGTGAATGGGTAAACGTGAGGCATACAATGTAAAGCGTTTTCAGTGCTCAAAGGAGTGAACACAGAGAGAGTTTAGATTGAGAGGGGACATATGGCGGCCATCTTGGTGACGCCTTCGGAGTGCTATTTCGCGATTAAGTAGACCAGATCTGAGAGTCAATGGGAAAAATAAATGGGGAAACTGAGTATAGGACGGAGGGGAACCCAGCGGTTGTGAAACCCATATGGTTGAAACGACCGTGAAAAACTGATCAATCTAGACTACTTGGTTGTGTCATACGAGTCAAAATAAAGCTTTTTAAGCCACTTTTCTCACGTTTTTTTTGACAGAGCGCAGGCGCAGTAGTTCCATAACGGCACGAGAGCAACGGCTTTTCACAACTGAGCATGTGCATAATTTTGCGTGCGCCGATGCAGCCAGATGATTGGATCACTGGCAACGCAGCTCAGCAGGCACATTGGCTCTTGTTACCAGAAAGGCGGGAGATGTGCGGGTAGACGCCATATTTGCGTTACGAATCTTCACCGTTAATTTCTATGTACCTGCCCTATCTCCCCTTACTAGAATATTTCTGGTGAACAGTCGCTAATATATAAATGCAGTCTATTTACCATACCATATCACACAAACATCATATAATGACATAATTATGAATATAAGCAGCTATTTTTTTTTTTTTTTTAACTTTTTAGGAAAGTTTTGTGTCATCATACCGTATCTCAGCTCACAGATCTGACTGTCTCTCTTCTGCAGCCTCTCGCAGATCTTAGTGGGCGGGACATGGTTACTTAGGGGGCGTGTCACTTCCCCTGTCACTCTGGCTGCAGCATCAGTGGATGCTCCCAGGTAGTAGCACTAGGAGGTGAGAATTGGATGTTATAACATAGCTATTATTATGTATGCAATAGAGATATTACAACAGTGTTATTATGATTAGTGTGTGTGTGTGTGTGTGTGTGTGTGTGTGTGTGTGTGTGTGTGTGTGTGTGTGTGTGTGTGTGTGTGTGTGTGTGTGTGTGTGTGTGTAAGTGTGTGTAAGTGCTTGCATAAGCATGTGCGTGCGCATGTCTGTGTGAAACAATATGAGAGAATAAAGTCATTACATCCCATTTCGCAGAACAAGTGTGTGTGTGTGTGTGTGTGTGTGTGTGTGTGTGTGTGTGTGTGTGTGTGTGTGTGTGTGTGTGTGGGTGTTCTCACCAGGCGGCTGTCTTTCCCCGTGGCCCTAGCGCAGGCCTCCGTGAGGCTCTCCTCCACTAGAGCATTGCTCAGCTCTGAGTGTGCGTCAACCAGAGATTTATACAGCCGCTCTAGAAAACTCACACAAACTTCAGATGCGCACACACAGACACACACCCGCATGCGTACGCCCGCACAGTCACACACACACACACACACACACACACACACACACACACACACACACACACACACACCCTATTAGTCTAATGAAGCAATATTAGAAACATAGAAAACATAGAAAACAATATTTTCATATAGCTATAGGCATAAGGGGCAGTTAATAAAAAGAAAGGCCAGTAGTCACGTTTTAGGCTACGCATAGAGCCTAGTTGTTTTTTTCATCATGGCTTGATCATGATGCTCCTGCCCAAGTTTAGGCTAATAGGACCTTCAGTAGCCTAAATCTTGAACACACTTGCATTTCTGAATTTTAGTGCCACAGGTGGACTCTGTAATATTGCTTTATCATTCAATCTGAATAAGGCTGCGTTGTTGGCTACTCTAGATGAATGAATACACAACTGGCGGTGGTCAACCAAGAGGCAGGCTTTCTCACATTACTACTGGGGGGTCATGCAGCTACTGACAGTTCGGACATAGGACAGCACTACTGCTACTATTTTTAGATGCAGAAACTTCTCATGCGCTAAAAACCGTGCAGCCCACGCTCACCTTCGCAATCGTCGGCATCGATAAGACTAACGACAACACTCAAAACCAACACGATGTACACTACATTTGAAACGGGCATTGTGAAATTGTAATAAAACAAATCACAAGTTCCACTGTGCAGACTTCAATACCCAGTTACCCCTTGGTCCACTCTGTTGGTGTACAGGAAGAGAACGAGTTTCATTGGCTGAGAGATGAGGTCAAGACTGATTTGATTGGTCAAATGAACAGGCACTCTACATTTTGCATGCTCTCCGATTGGTGAAAGAACTAGAAAGTGACTTCTCATTGGGCAATATTGACCGGCTAGTTCCAACCTACTTCCGGTAAAATCTAGTGCATTTTAGTGAAGCATGGCTGCTATTGGGGTACATTTCGGATACACATGTGCTTGTGTAGCGATATTTAAGGTAAGTTATGGCGAACAGAAATACCCGAGTGTATACATTGTTTAACAGTATGCATAGGTAATGACCAAACATGATTTATGAAATTGGATTTTTCACTAGATGCCATGACGAAGTTCAGAGAAAGTTAGCCAAGAAGCTAACCGGCATTCATTCAAACATGACTTCAGATTCAGGACTTCAGCCAGGATCTTATGGAATTTGTGTAGTACAGGGCGTTTCGCACATTATTCTGCATTTGTCTTTGTTGTATTGTCTTACCTTTGTTGTTCTGCTTTGATCTGCAAGGATGGACGGGCTGACGTAGTTGCAAACGATGCTGGGGACCGAGTTACCCCAGCTGTGGTGGCGTACAGAGACACCGAGCAGGTACTGGGCTAGACTGTCATTTTCCTGATGATACATGTACTCTCTTAATTCCTTATGATACATCTCAACTAACTGATGTTTTCTTACGAAATATCTTATCATAATCAATGGTAATGTTGTACAAGCCAAGGTCGAGATGATAATAATTGTGCCACAGCGTCACAGGGGCCACAATCTCTTGTGGTGTGCCCACTGCCCATCACTGGCATATGTCATGCATTCCTTGTTCTGTTTGTGGAGGGCATAGATAAACAAATATACAATTTGTTTTTAGATTGTGGGAATAGCTGCCAAACAGGGAAGGATTAGGAATGCTGCCAACACTGTGGTCAAGGTGAAACAGATTCTGGGAAGGAGGTATGTGTTTGGTCTACTTGTCAAACTTGATTGGTACACCTTGTGTTGTGGGTAAGGTTATGGTAAATGTAATTCACTGCATTGATGTTGTTGGTTGTTTTGTTTTTTGTTTTGTTTGAAGTTTCGATGACCCTGAGGCAGAAGCACACAGAACGGACAGCAAATGCCCAGTAAGTTGCTCAATACAGTCATCCCTGGTTCATCCTCATTGGTAACCTCAGCCTCCTGTAAAGCAGACCTTTTAGTCTTTGTCTTGCTTGTGTTAATGGCTTCCCTTTCATAAGAGACCTTGTTATTTGGTACACAGGTAGTAAGTAAAGGGGACCTGCCCAGGTATGAAATCGACACGGGGGAGACGACGAAATACGTCTCACCCGAAGAAGTTGCCAAGTTAGTCTTCCACAAAATGAAAGGTGAGGTGCTCTCTTTTAGTGGCTCTAGTTGAATACAAGTCAGACCCCTTTCTAGCCCATTGACTGTGTGTGTGTGTGTGTGTGTGTGTGTGTGTGTGTGTGTGTGTGTGTGTGTGTGTGTGTGTGTGTGTGTGTGTGTGTGTGTGTGTGTGTGTGTGTGTGTGTGTGTGTGTGTGTGTGTGTGTGTGTGGTGCGGTGCAGAGACTGCCCAGTCAGCCCTTGGGTCAGATGTGGCGGATGCAGTCATCACTGTGCCTTTTGAGTTTGGGGACAAACAGAAGAATGCACTTAAGTATGGTCTTCTTATCTCATAAAAGTCTGTCTGCATACGAATAGCTATGGTCTTTCTTTGTACATATCAGCTTGCAAGTGCTATGCCTATGATTTGTCACCTTTTGGCCTTATCATACCTTGATGTACCGCATGTAATTTCTACTCATACTTGGAGAATATAAACAAGCAAGGTTCTGCACCTTTTCTGTCATATGTATGAAAATTATGGGGGTATTGAGAGCAGAAACTATTCAGAATGTGTATGGTCTAGTAGTCAATTTTCTGAACGTATTCATAACAGTTATGTAACCTCGTAATAATTACTATTCAAATTAAGTTATGTAAACTCCTAATCTTTTCCATTCAACTATTCTAATTCCTATTCAAACGTTAATTAACAAGATGGCTGGAGACCTACTTGTTGTCATTGTGGTAATTATCTATGTTGTGCATGTTTCCATGACTACCCTGTGTTCCCATGGTAACCCTATGTCACCCCATGCAGACAGGCGGCTGAGGATGCTGGCTTCAACGTGTTGCGTCTCATCCACGAGCCGTCGGCCGCACTGCTGGCATACGGCATTGGCCAGGACTCACCATCTGGAAAGAGGTAATGACGCTCTGAGGAATATGTCAGCCTCAGCTGGATGGTTTTGTGTACTATGTTGTACATATGGACATGTAGTTGTTGATGATGTCCCAGTGAAGGGTAAAAAAAATCTGTAGAGTGAAATAGATAGGCTGCATACAGAGGCAGTCGTGACTTTTTTTATGATGAACTTTGTGAAGTGTGGCAAATGGTGATTGACTGCTTGATGGAAATATGTCTAATATAAGCAGGGTGGCACATCTGTGAGCACAATAAAATGATTGGGTGTATTATTGACAGACTCTCTGCTGCCTCACTGTGTATGAATTGAGTGATTGACAATGTAATATGCTTTCAGTCATGCGTTGGTGTATAAGCTGGGCGGCACATCTCTGAGTGTGACTGCTCTGGAGGTCAACAGTGGCATGTATCGCGTGCTGGCCACACACACGGACCACAGCACCGGGGGAGAAAACTTCACTCTCGCATTGGCACAGTTCCTTGCCTCTGAATTCAAGAAGTATGTAATAATTAATTGGTTTTGTGTGATTGTCTGTGCACTTGTGTGTCTCTTTCTTTATCTCTCTCTTGTCTGCTTCTGCGTGGCTTCTTTTCATTGTCCTTGCTTTTTGTCTTCTGTTATCCGGTTCTCTGTGATGAACCTTGAATGCTTTTCATCCCTCATAATCTCTTTGAGCTTGTGTCTTTTCCATTGTGTGTGTTGTTGTGCAATTTGTTTGTCTTTTTTTGTCAGATTCAGAGCAATTTACAACTTTGTTCCTCTGAATATATTAGTCTGGAATTGCTCTGTTCAGTTAGCTGAGGGTGGGACCAACCCAGTGTCTTTGTGGTTGAAATTGAGTCTGCACTGCCTTGGCTCATGCTATGACCACTTTACAAGGCTATTGAAAAAGTGTGTGCGCGCGTGCGAGTGACCCAGTCCTCGCATCTTCTCTCAGGTCCTTTACGTAGGATGTGACCTGTAACTCAGTTTAGGCTGCGCAATACATCAAATTTATGTCGTGATATCAATATTGCTGTCAAACAATATCAAATTTGAGAGTTGAACAATAGTTTTGTCATTTGTCTATACTGCCAGAAGGTAGGTTACGCTTAGCACAATACATTTCCCTCCACTTGAGCCATTGCGAGCACAGAGCAGACTTGCTTACCCATCACTCATGCAGAACACCACTGTGTGTCTGTCTATGGCCCTCCACTCACACTGCTAATGGGAGGGAAGATTGTGAATTGTTAATGTCTTTCAAAGAAAGATGGTAATTTTTTTTTTTTTTTAAGTTATATCAGAGATAATCATGATATTGATTTTTTTCATAATCGAGCAGCCCTTGTGTGTGTGTGCGCATAGGTGCGTGTCCTCGGAAGTGATTGGTATTCCAGGGCTATGCTGAAGATTGTGTATCTGTGCGTGCGTGTGTGTGTAATATGTGTCTTGGCTTTCTCTCAGGTCCTTCAAGCAGGATGTCACTGGCAACGCCAGGGCCATGATGAAGCTGATGAACAGTGCGGATGTAGCCAAACATACCCTCTCCACGCTGGGCAGTGCCAACTGCTTCGTGGACTCCCTCTTTGATGGCATGGACTTTGAGTGCAACGTCTCCAGGTGAGTAACAGCGAAAAAACATGTAAGCAACCAAAGTGGTGAAGTTCGGCCAGGTGAATTTTTGGGGGGGAAGCGAACAGCCCTTCGACTGCGCTGTTAGAACCGGCTGTTAGAACCGGCTGTTCGAACACTCCGCCTCGTCCCTTATTTCCCTTGATATCGGGACACCTCGTCGGCCGTTATTCCATACGTATTTAGGGGGTACATTGGCTGGCTTATGATAAGGGCGTTGGAAGGCTTATGATGAGGTCATGGGGGTGTTGGGAGACTCAGGATGAGGGCAAGTAGGCGTTTGTTCAAAAAAGGTTGAGAACCACTGGTCTATGTGTCTATTGAATGTGATTGTGTGTGGGCAGAAATGCTTTGCAATAATTTGTATTTTGCCAATGCATGGAAGACCTTTACAAGTCAATTAATTTCATACCTGGTCAAGTGCATGTTCTCTCTGTAGAGAAGGAGGTGAGAGGTCATGTTCTCTGTCTCTCTCTCCACAGGGCGCGCTTCGAGCTCATATGCTCCTCCCTCTTCCAGAAGAGCATCCAGCCAATCAGAAGCCTCCTAGAGCAGGTTGGCCTGTCCACCAGTGACGTCAACACGGTAAGCAGAGAAACACTGGGTCCATTTCATTATCCAAACTCCTGTCCTCCTCTTGTGCTTGTGGGTATCGCGCTTCCAACGCCCTGCAAACTGTATTTTCTTCGCTATCAGCTGAGACACAACATGTTTTGGGGGACTTTTCCCCATTCAACATCCCAACAAATGAGAGCACAAGTCGGCCTTTCTACTAGCAATGTGCTTTTATTTGTGGCCATTGTCCTGTTTTTATGTTATGCCATTTTTTCCATCTGATTACCGTTCAAAAGAACAAGATTCAGTTATTAGAGCAGTCCCAAACACTGCCCATTTCCCAAATAATTTTAATTAATCTTCTGTCGAGAAACAATTCCGAGTTGGAATGTAATAGATATTGTAACATGTGCGCTTGATATCCTTAGGGCAGGAGGCCTTGTGCATGTGTGTTGATACATTATAGGCGTGCGTGCGTGCGTGCATGTCTTTGAGACACACACAGGCACAGTACTAGAATAGCATCCCAACTGGTGAGTGTACTGTACCTGTGTGCCTGTAACATCTGTCGTGTCTGTCTGCCTCATCTCCCCTACCCTCCCCAGGTGGTGCTGTGCGGTGGCTCGGCGAAGATCCCCCGGCTGCAGCAGATGCTCCAGGACCTGTTCCCCGAGGTGGCCCTGCTCAGCTCCATCGCCCCAGACGAGGTGGTGCCCGTCGGGGCAGCCCTGCAGGCCGGCATCCTGGTGGGCAAGGACGGCCCGCCCCTGGGGGAGGACTGCATCTCTGTCGACTGCTGTGCCAAGGACATCTCCGTGAAGGTAGGTGTGTGTGTGTGTGTGTGCGTGTGCATGCGTGCGTGTGGTATTCAGGCATGTATGCACTCGTTCAGTATCAAGTAGTACAGTAGAGGAGATGCTTTTTATATAACTCGTGAAGGAAATCTAGGTGTTCAACATAACACACACACACAAGGCTGGCAGGGGAGGTAGTCGTTTATTGTTTATAATGTTACAACCATTCGGGAGGTGATTTTCGGTGGTACCCACTGCCTGCATTTGTGTCTTGTGTTGTTCATATGCATTCTCGTACTGTATGTCTTGTCTTCTTTTAGGGCTTCAGGCCGAACAGAGCCGGAGCCCGTGCCCGCGCCAGTTACGTTCGGCACTCAAGTGCTTATCTGCGAACCATACCAGGCTCTGAACTTTTTCCGCACGTGACTGTGTTACCCGGATGAACCGGCTGACGGCCACGCCGTCGTCATGGTTCGCTGAGAAAAACCTAGTATTTTGCGGTTCGCACAGTGAACCAATTTTCTAGTTCGCGAACGCTGAAGTCTGTGAGCTGAACACGACGGTAGGTTCGCGATTAGGTGCGGCAACGGGCACCGGCACGGTTCTCAGTCGGCCTGAATGCGCTATTTGAGAAGAGGTGGTGATGGTTGTATTCCTCTGGAACCCCACTGCCTGCCGGGACACGTGTGTGTTGTATGTGTGTAATATTGTTTTGTCCACGTGTCTTGTCCTCTTCTCAGGAGGTGGATGAGAGTGGAGAAGAGGTGATGACGGTGGTGCTCCCCTCTGGAACACCGCTGCCTGCCCGCCGCCAACACACGCTACACGGACCGGGCAACCTCGCCTCCCTGTGTGTAGAACTCTACCAGGCACAGCAGTGTCTAGCTAAGGTAACAGGCACGCACGCACGCACACACACACACACACACACACACACACACACACACACACACACACACACACACACACACACACACACACACACACACCCTGCAGTGACTTGGTCTAAGGTGGGACAGACTCACTACAGGGGCCGGGGCTACCTGGCCTCCCTTCTGTACAGCTCTACCAGGCTCAACAGTGTTTAGCCAGAGAATCGTATATGAGAGGGAGATGCATCAGGCGGGTTCTTTACCGGTATCCATGTGTTGTCGGGTGAACGCCCCTTTAGGAGACCTTCGATTCGGGAGTCCCCTTAGCGCTGTAGATGGCGGTAGCGCATCTCTTGTGCAAACGCCGCAAAAAGAGAAGGAGGGACAACGGCCCTTTAGGAGATCGAATTTTGAGCACACTCCTTTGCATTGGATCGGCGGGTTTTAACATATCTTTCTCTCTAATACGATTTTTGGTTTAGCTATTGTAACGCACGCGCACACCCATGCACACTACAGAGCACTGGCAACCTGGCTTACCTAGAAGAACTACACGATGCTCAGCGGTGCCTCACTATGGAAAGCGTATACACACACACACACACACACACACACACCGCTGTACTTGCACGGGTCTGTTTTGTTACAAAGAGCGTGTTTTAAACAGTTGTGTTTTTTTAATACAGTACAGTACATTTTTGCATCCGTTTGTATACCTGCATGTCATGTCTTGTAAGTGTACAGATTGTTAATTGACTCACTGTCATCATTTATTGCAGATTGTTCTGAAAGACCTCGAGCCCAAGGAGGAGAATCATGATGTTGTGACCGTCATTACTATGAAAAGGTACAAGACGCCGGTCACTGTCTCAAGAGTTGACTAATAAATGGATTCTAATTATGACTTTTCACTATGAAAAAGTAGAGAAGTAGAATTTACAGAACGAAGAGTGATGGCTATGAATGTTAAGCGTCACTGTTGCATATTTGTCATTTGTTCAACACAGGAGCCTTAAGTGGTTGATTGGTTTGGTAAGTATTGTGTCACAGAAACATTGCTTGTAAACTTGAGATGCATTGCCTGACGAGGTGTGTGTGTGTCTGTTTGTGTTTTGCAGGGATGGCTCATTACACGTGACCTGCACGGAGCAGCTCAGTGGCCGGTCGGAGGCGGTTACCATAGCAGTGGCAGCCGCATCGTAAACATTGTCACGACAACGCTTTGGTCTCTATGGAGACACTTGCCCACCCTGTACTCCGACACGCCCAGCAAGTCCATGTCATTACTGTAATGGAGAGGAGGAGGAAAAGAAACAACAAATTTAATGGAACATTTTAAAATAACTTGACACCTTCAATTAATCCATGAGTTCAGTGCTTCTGTTTTTGTTGGTTATTTTTCAATAAACGGTGTATATATGTATGAAAGCAAGTAGTTGCAGTGAATGTTCCTTGTTTGGGTACTTTTACATAAAAGTGAACATCTGATTTGATGTAAATCTACGAGCTTGATCATTCAGTTTCCCCCTGTGTTCAGTAACAGCAGGTGTCCCTCTGTGCCGGAAGTTACTCTCGTTTCTCGGGGGTTATACCGTAGCTACATGCTGTATTATGTTTACATTTTCTGGTGCATGATGCATCCTGGTACAGCAAATATCTCAGAAGAGTGGGGGAGGGGGAGGGGCTTGGCACCTGCAGGTGTACAGAAACTCACTGCTGTGTACACAATGTAGCCATGTAGCGCCAAACCAAGGCATACAGTGAACAGCAATAATGAGTACACCCCTTTTTGAAAAGTAACCCTTTCAATAATATCTCAAACACAAAATCTATTCCCATAATATGGATAATACAATACTATGTTTAATACAATATCTCTTGATTGTACAACATAAAAATAAGGTTTATAATATAACGTATAGGCTATTAGATATTTTTCAGGTTTTTTTTTTTGCGAATTTGGGATGTGCAGAAATTAGTACTCCCCAATGAGTGTCTCAGAGGAAAGCTACGGTTTAATCAGTCTCAGAGTTTTAAAGACTCATTTCACAGTTTTCGATCAAACAGTTGGCTATAAAACATTTAGCAGAGCAAACCCCTTCCCTTTATCAGTCAAAAAACTATCTACTGTGGTCCAAAATTTTAGGACGGATGGATCTGCAACTGTCTTGCAGAAATGTCCAGGTGGACCACAGACTTGAACAACTCAGGAGGAGCATCTTTTGACGAGAAGGGTAGAAGGTTGTTATGCAACCACAGTTATTAGTAGAAATATAAACTGAGGTGATCCTTTCCCATGACCCAATATGCCACACATGGTTAGGAATGTCATATGTGGGTGTCGTCTACCAAAGAAGCCTCTCCTATAGGCCTACAGCCCAGTTACAAAAAAATCCCTCCAAGAATTTGCCATTTTTTATTTTGTGACAAAACTGAAGGCTAATGGGACTCTACCCTCTGAAATCACGATCCCAAGATCAATCTTTTTAAAACTGATACCATCAAAACTGTATGGTGTTAGTGATAAAGAAAAATACAAGGGTGTGCCTAAAATGAAACATGGTAAGGATACAGCTCTTATATGGTAATGGGGCTGCATGAGTGCTCTTGTTTTTTTTAGAGCTGTTTTCATTGATGTGCTCATGAATACATAGATGTAACTGCCTTACGAATAATGAATCTGTTACCATTACTCATTGCCCTTAATTGCGTTCTTTAATTGTGTTTCTTTTCATTGTGTTCTTTTCCAAATTGACAATGACCCTTAACACAAACATATGGTCAATGCTGAGTGATTCAGTAAGACATCTGATCTGAACTCATTCGAACACAAATAAGGAGTTTCGAAGAGACAAACTGGGCATCAGTCTAGGGTGTACCTCACTTTTGCACCACCGTAATTTCACAAAAAATACATTTACATTTTGGAGATAACTTGAGAGTTTACTGAAATATTGTTCAAAATATTACTTTTCAAATGTGTTGTACAAAAGTGTATTGGAAGTTACACAACGCTAGGGATGCAAATTATCGATTAATTCATTAATCGTTATTTGATTGCCTTATCGATCGACTTACGATAACTGATAAGCTGCATTTTCCCCAGAAAATCTCAATGTTTCTCAAATAAAACCACTAAATCTAAATATTAAATAAAAAAAATAAGATAAATACTACATTTAAATTAATTCTATTTAAATGCTTTAATCCAAAGGTGATTTATATATTCCCACTATTAACACACACTCTTCACATGCCCATTTCACCTTGGTCTCTTGTCAGTTGAATTGGCTATTAATTGCGATTCATGCTTTTTAAACGATTAGTCATTTGCATCCCTACGAAACGCCAAGTTGTAATTGATGGTTGAAAACACCAAGGTTGAAAAACAGTTGAGGTTTTTTTTTTTTTTTAAACTCCAGATTTCCATCACACATTTGCACACTCCGGAGACACATTGTTTTAAAAGAGTTTAATAGAACATACCTATGGTAACTGCCAAAGGTTCTATACAAAATTAACTCAAATTTTCACAATATTAACATACAGTAAGTAAATCTCTGAAAATACTGTAAATCTCTTTCAATTGCACTTCAGTAGCATTAACACAGAACATGCCATCTTTTAAATGCCAAAGGCAACAAGGTGATGGCTGCTTTGAGGTAAGTAAGGCAAAGTGCACAAGAACCTGGATGTTATGGGAATGATCTCAATACATTTAAAAATGTTACACCCTCTCTTCAAACTAAAATCAAATTGCATTATCCAGCAGAAATGACAGCATGAACTATCTGTCAACCAGGGATAGAAGAGGTTTGAGATCGTGTTGGATAAACATTATATCCTCATGAAATAGATCCCTATGAAGAAAATAACTGAGCCAAATGGAACAGATAAAGACAAGCAAAAAGTGTTGACTAGATCAGTGGTTCCCAACCTATGGGTCGGGACCCACCTTATGGGTCGCCAAAGATCCACAGGGGGTCGCGGAGCCCTCTTGATTTTAATGGGTTTCATTTTAAATATATATAGCCCATGCTGAATAAAAGACAAAGCATTTAACTAATAAATGCATAGAAGCAACACATTGTAAGTGCTACTTTAAACATTTATTCTATATTTGACCAAAGACGAATTGAGGAATAAAATAACTAAAATGAATTTTCGCAGGAAACAGAGGGCATCTTGTGACACGCATCTCGCGTGGTTGGGTCACCAAAGATTACAATAGTAAAAACATGGGTCCCTTAAGAAAAAGGTTGGGAACCACTGGACTAGATCATGGCATGGCAACATCTCTGTTAAGTGTTGCATCTGCTTCTGCTGCAGTTCCTTTCAGCTCATGAAAGGCCACAGCTTCTTAAGAGCAGTTATGTCATGTGTCCAACGCATTGAACAGTCATAGTCAACAGAATCTGTGTGTGTGTGTGTGTGTGTGTGTGTGTGTGTGTGTGTGTGTGTGTGTGTGTGTGTGTGTGTGTGTGTGTGTGTGTGTGTGTGTGTGTGTGTGTGTGTGTGTGTGTGTGTGTGTGTGTGTGTGTGTGTGTGTGGGTGTTCTCACCAGGCGGCTGAGCATTGCTCAGCTCTGAGTGTGCGTCAACCAGAGATTTATACAGCCGCTCTAGAAAACTCACACAAACTGTGTGTGTGTGTGTGTGTGTGTGTGTGTGGTTATTTCATGTACTGAAAGCACTGATCTATCATTCTCCACCAAGTAGACATTTCATATGCTCTCAGCAATGATTGTGAGTATCATTTGTATAGCAAAGCCTCAAAGCTGAATAGTAAAAAAAAGGATGGGTGTACAGTGTACAGTATGATCACTTGAATGGACTGAAACGAACACGGTGTGATTGTGAAAGGGGGCATAGATATATTTTGACAACATTGAATGGAATGGGGAAAAAAAGAAGTTGTATTCATGATGCTTGTGTAGCAGGCCAGAAGTAACAGGAAGAAAAGATCATGTGAATGTACTGGAAGAAACAGGTGTTTCCCTGTGTGTGTGTGTGTGTGTGTGTGTGTGTGTGTGTGTGTGTGTGTGTGTGTGTGTGTGTGTGTGTGTGTGTGTGTGTGTGTGTGTGTGTGTGTGTGTGTGTGTGTGTGTGTGTGCGCGCGTGTTTACTAGTTGTAGGCTTCAAAAGGGGGTATGGACGCAAGATAACATCAATGGAATGCAATAAACACAGGTGTGCGTGCACCACGCACTTCAGTGCCATTGTGCATGGCGAATGCACGCAAGTTATATGTACTGCGTCAGTTGCTATGGGTCTGAGCCCTGAGTTCTTCTCTTAGGGAAGAGATATAGAAGTGTGTGTATGTGTATGTGCGTGTGTGTGTTTGTGTTGTCAGTTGTACAGTCTCAGACAACCCGAGATGCCTCTACTAAAGAATATTCATAAGTGTGTGTGTGCCTGTGTGTGTACAGACTCAGACTGATCCCTGGCTGCCTCTAACAAACAGCTCCTCGTGTGTGTGTGTGTGTGTGTAGGGCTGCACGATTATGGAAAAAATCATAATCACGATTATTTTGGTCAAAATCATAATCACGATTATTAATCACGATTATTGATTTTTGCAGATTTCTTTGAAAATGATAACATGAAATATAACCAAGAATGAATTACATACGGGATGAGCAAAATGAATTGTAATAATTATGTAAAGGCAATAGCATGTAACTTCAGTGGACAGATTTCTGGCCAGAAACACCAGCCTGTCAGTATGTTCTGACTTCAAGTATGCTCTCAAAAGTAGGTCACCAGTGCCACGATTAAATCACGATTAAAATCATGAGTTCGATTTCACTATTTAATCACGATTTTGATTATTTTTCGATTAATTGTGCAGCCCTATGTGTCTTTGTGTGTGTGTGTCTCCAGTCTCAGACTGGTCCCTGGCTGCCTCTGAGGAACAGCTCCTCTCCTGCTGCCAGTTTCCTGTACAGCACCCTCAGCTCCTCTGCACACGGCGCCACCGAGCCCGGGGTGGCCGGCAGCTCAAAGTCCGACGACTCCTGCGAATCAGGTCGCAGCTCTGCCATGTCCGCCACGTCCGATTGGCTGTTCTGACTGTTCATCACCGCATCCTTTGGTTCCTCCAGAGCCACCTCCTGCGAATCACTTCTCAGCTCTCCGATGTCTGTGGCATCTGACTGGCTGTTCTGACTGTCATTCATCACAGCATCCTCGGTCTCCGGGACAGCCTCCACATCTGCTTGGTCCACTGGCTCAACTCCGTCTGCGACTGCTGATGGTGCTGATGACGCTTCAGCGTTGCCGTGACTACCAGGCCTGTTCTCCTCTCTGACCTTTGACCCCTCGTTGTCGTCTGGCCTCAGGAGCACGGTGTCCATCTGAGAGATGTCAGAGTCGGAGATGGAGACGTGGGTGGACTGGGAGGAGGACAAGCGCAGAGACGCGCACTCATCCCCCCCGTTGTTGTCACCACCATGCTCGTCATCGTCATCCGTGTAGAGCTCTGGGGACTGTGACCCAAACGCATGACGGTGTTGATGGTGGTCACTGGATTGGATGAGGTGTTTAATCTTCTGACTGTGGTCTAGTTGTGGAGATTGGGAGCCGCACATGGGGTCACTGGACCGGGTCAGGCTGTTTTCATGGCTGTTGCTCTCCAGCTGTTCCGGGGACTGCGAGCCTGCCATGTGTTCTGCGCTGGAGCGGCCCAGGCTGTTCTGACTGTTGCTGGGTTCGGAGCTTTCGTCCGTGGGCAGCGAGGGGGGCTTGAAGAAGGCCTCCCATTGGGGAGGGGGGCAGGAACTGGAGGTCACCAAAACAGAGGCTGGTGGTGAGTCACCAGATGATTGGCTACCGGCAGCTTCCTGCTTGAGAGTCTGGACCATGTTTTCCCCACTACCACCACACTCTTCTTCCTGCTTCAGAATGTTGACTTCTTCACCAGACCTTTCTTTAGCATTGTCTTTTTGTTTTACAGGCCGGACAACATTTTCTCCATTACTATTGCCTTCCTCATTTGTCAGAGTCTGCGCAATGTTTCCTCTATTACTAACACTTTCCAGTTTTACTGTCTGTATAACTGATTCACCTTTGCCACCTTCTTTCTCATCAGTAGTATCGTCGTCGTCGTCGTCGTCATCATCATCATCGTTGGATTCTGTGCAGTCTACATAGCTGGCTGCTGATTGGACAGTAGTTAGGGGGTGTGGCCTAGGCAGGAAGTCCCTCAGGCCAACAGGAGCCGATGGCATCTCCTTATGCTGCTTAGGCCCCGCCTCTGTGCTGACGCTATTGGTAAGAAGTTTCTTCCGTCTTGGCACCATGGCAACCTCCTCAAACAACTCGTCGTCGCTGTCAGAAACTGAAGATCGGAAAGAGAAAAAGGGAGCAAGGAAAGACAGGTGGCGAGAAAGAAAAAGGCTTTAAGAGTTCTTCCTTGCCTAAAACATTGAATATGGCTGATTAGCCAGAATGAGACCACTTCAGTTGATGGGAGAGGCATGCCCTGTTGAGGTTAATCAAATCAAACCTAAATCAGGAGATGAAAACCTATATTTGAGCAGATCCAATCAATCCTTATTGAAGCAGTTCTGAAGGTCTGCCGAGACTGCCAGATTGACTAGAGATGCCCCTAATAATTTCAAATAAGGACTTTTTTTCATTAGGCTGAGAGACTGTAGCCAGTTAACCCATTTTACCCTGACGACTCTACTTTACGCTGCATTCAGGCTCTTGAGATTGTAGCTTTTTAAATAAAAACCTTGGTATGTTAGAGCTGAATGAACACATTCTAATGCAGGATGAGGGTCTTAGCATCTGATGCACATAAAAACATGAAATAAGTTGCATTTGAACCCTAAGATATTTAAGGTTTTTATAGGCTGAGGGCAACTTTCCCAACAAGTGCTTAGGCATTCAGCAGGCGTTTTTTGCACGTTTTTTAGGTATCAATGGGTTAATTGATCAAAAATGTGAAATTGTTCACCTCAAAGTTCAACATGGAGGGCGTGACAAAACATCCTTTATAGTGTACTAGGAAGGGAACGACTGTAGGAAAGCAAGCCGTTTCAGTGCCCAGAACTAACTTCTTGATGAGCACACCTCCCTGGATATATAGCTTATTTTTCAATAGTGTATACAGCAAGTGATAGTCGGCCGAGTCTCTGATCGCAAATTGTTATATAAAATATGTTTGATATTTAAAACTGGAAATAGGACGTTGAGTAGAGTGTGCACGCTCAAATTTGTCTGTTCCGATTCTCTTTATGTGTGGCAAAACCTGTCAAAATTGGACATGTTTCGATTTAAAATGTGTGTAATTTGAGCCCAGCCTTAGACTAATTTTTCAAGGAACACGTCTCTCTGGATATATTGGTTCATTTTTCATTTTCAATGGTGAATGAAAGCCAACAGTTGCAGTTCCGAAGACTGACCTCTTGAGCAGCATTCCTCTCTGGTCCTCTTTAGGATGCCAAGTGGCTTGTAGACGACCTCTGCCATCCCAGAATGCTCTCTGCCAAATGGCTTAAGCCTACAGAGATGGACATGAAGCACAACGGCCAAAATGGTTCAATTCATAATTGTAAAAAATTGCTTACTAATGTAAAAGCAAATACAAATTTCTGTAGCGTTCCAGCCTCTGACTGTCTTCTCTACGCACTACTCGTACATTTACCTGACAGGCAAAATGCTTGTATTATAAAATATATGTAATCAACTTGTAAAAAAATGAACACAAATGGTCTGCTGATGCTTGTGCCGGTGACAAGCCCATTTACAGTAGGAGTCACTGATTTTTTTCAACATGCCATGCGCACATGGGCCAGTCATGGGTAAGCGTTTAGGGCGTCAGACTTGTAGCCAAAAGGTTGCCGGTTTGACTCCCAACACGCCAGGTTGGTTGGGGGAGTAATTAACCAGTGCTTTCCCCCATCCTCCTCCATGACTGAGGTACCCTGAGCATGGAACGGTCCCGCGCACTGGTCACTTGTGGCACCATTGAAGGCTGCCCCCTTGCAAGGGGGAGGCATGAATGCAATTTTGTTGTGTGCAGTGTGCACTTGTGTGCTGCGGAGTGCTGTGTCACAATGACAATGGGAGCTGGAGTTTCCCAGGTGGGCTTTCACTTTTCACTTTCACATCATGCAATTTCCATGAGACTCCTGAGGTGTTGATGTCTGGGTGATTAAGGGAGTTTACCCAGGCCTGGCAAGGAACAAAATCAGTGCCTCCTACTTGAATGCTTTATGTGTTTTGGTCTCAAACTCATCAGTTATCTGTGTGACATAATCTGTGGTGACTTACAACTCTGTTACGTCCTCAAAGGTGCGGCCCATCGGTATGACATTTGGATAAACATTCACGGGACAAATGTGGGTCAGGAAGTCTTTGATCTGTTCAAATGAAGAAACGCCAGAAATAGTCAGTACTGCAGGGTCTGGAAAGGTTAATGATCCTTTCCAACCTGGCTAAATGGATTTTAAGTAGCAATGCCATGTTTGAACGAGCAAGAAAACTCTATTTCTGCCATTCTGAGAAAAATCTGGAATCTACCAGAATCTAAAAAGAAATGTTAAACCAAAATGATGGACCTACAAGACCCATTGAGATTTTATAATTAAACGTAAAGGTACAGGTATGTGTGGTACACATGCTTTGTTACTTACTTCTGAGTAAGAGGAGTGGAAGGAAAAACAAGCTCGGTACGAACTTTCGCCCATCCTGTTAAATGAAACGTAGCACATCAAATTTCTGTTGTTCTGTGAAATAACATTGTTGTTACATTGGAATGTACTCAGAATTTGTATGGGTAAGTAGCAGAGGTGTCAGAAGTAAAAGTAGAAATTACAAGTAAAAGAGATGTTAAAACATTGCCATAATTTCCTTCCAACACACATTATTTCACAGTTACTATACCAGTGCACCAGTTTTAGGATCATGTCATTCTGAGCTGGCTAGAAAAAATTTGGGCATGGATATAACAACTATGTAACATCATGTACTGATGTACTTGAATTGTGAAATTAGATCTACAGTACTTACACTTTTGACACCTCTGGTATGAAAAAGGTAGATGGTTTTCTACCGATTCGGTAGATCAGGGGTATTCAATTAAATGTCAACAGGGGCCAGTTTTTCAAATTCCACCCAGTTAAGGGGCCGAACTATGCGTATGTATTATGGTTGCGGACTGTCAATGAAAAAAATACGAGACACTTCATTGAGGTGGGGGGGTCTGTGGTCTCCGCCAGAAAGATTTGCTTTTCTTAGATGTAATTTCATGCATTTTAACGTCCCGTGTCAGCTTGATACGGAACCTGTACTCTTATCTCTAAATTCCGAAAAACGAATCCGTATTTCAAGGGACTTGTGGTGGGTCAGAAACTTGCCGTCCAAGGGCCGCATCCGGCCCCAGGGCCCCCATTTGAATAGCCCTGCGGTAGATAGATGGTAAGGTGCGGCTATGAAGGTGCTGCTCTTCACCTGACTATGACGTTGGTCTTCCTGGTCCTCTCTCCAAACCACATGGTGGAGGGTTTAATGCTGATGATGCGCAGGGGTCTGCCGTCCTTAGACACGCTCCCACAGGGCAGCCGGTTATTCCTGAAGAACTCTTCATCCTGACTCACAGAGACAATAATAATAATAATAATAATAATAATAATAATAATAATAATAATAATGCATTTTATTTAAAAGCGCCTTTCAGAACACTCAAGGACACTGTACAGAGAGAAACAAAAATAAAAGACGACACATAAACAGAATTTTAAACAAAATAAATAAATAAAAAAACATTAAAAATGAAATAAAATGAAACAAAAAAAACCAAAACAGAGTTAAGAATCATAAAGAATAGGCTATCTGAAACAGATGGGTTTTTAGCCTGGATTTGAACAGGGGCACAGAGTCAATATTGCGGATGTCAGGGGGAAGGGCATTCCACAGCTGAGGAGCAGAGCAGCTAAAAGCTCTATTACCCATGGTATTAAGACGGGCAGAGGGGACAGAGAGGAGAATGGAGGAAGAGGAACGGAGGGGGCGGGAGGGAACAGCAATGTGAATAAGATTAGATAGATAAGGGGGGGCAAGATTGTGGATAGCCTTGAAGGTGTGGAGAAGTAATTTAAAATGAATTCTTATCTTGATACAGAGCCAGTGGAGATGTTGCAGTGCAGGATTAATGTGGTGACAGGAAGGGGTTTTGGTAATGATGCGGGCAGCTGAGTTCTGGACCAGTTGGAGCTTGTGGAGAGATTTTTGAGGGAGACCAAAGAGGAGAGAATTACAGTAATCAATGCGGGAGGTGACAAGACTGTGTACAAGAATGGAGGTAGAATGGGAAGTGAGAGAGGGGCGGAGACGGTTAATGTTGCGTAGGTGGAAATAAGCAGACCGTGTGATGTTGTTAATGTGGGAAAGGAAGGATAGAGAGCCATCAAGCATGACGCCCAGACTCTTAACTTGAGGGGAGGGGGAGACAGGAGAGTTACCAATTGAGAAGGAAAAACTATCTGCTTTGGATAAGGTGGATTTGGTGCCTACTAGTAGGACTTCAGTTTTGTTAGAATTGAGTTTCAAAAAATTGGAGGTGAACCAGGATTTGATTTCAGAGAGACAGGTGGTGAGGGAGCGGGGAGGGAGAGTGTCAGAGGGTTTGCCAGATAAATAGAGCTGGGTGTCATCAGCATAGCAATGGAAATTAATTTTGAATTTGCAGAAGATATTACCAAGGGGAAGGAGGTAGGTGATGAAGAGGAGGGGCCCCAGAACAGAACCCTGAGGGACACCAGAGGTGACAATGGAAAATGTTCACCCGTTCCAACGTTTACATGCCTGCATGCGTGGACCTGTGTCCACGTACACCTCTGGTGCATTCCAGTCCAAAATCATCCTAGTAGGAGATCACACTTATCCTACCTGGACATTTCAGCTGCCGTTCCTGACAGTTGAAGTGGAAGTTCTACATCCATGGCAACCGCCGCGAGGTGTTTTGATACGAGCAAAAAAAAAAAGCCATAATACTTACCCTGTCATAAGTTACATTTACAATGTTATGCAATAACACGAAGATTATGCTGAGTAAAATGGCTGTGTTTGGAACAGCTGCATAAAAGAGAAATGGAGTTTCACTATTTATTGACATTTTAAATAACGGCTCCATGGGGGACGCCATTATTATCCGACTTCGATTTGTTGAGGTGGGAGTAGTGCGAGTCACCCCGACCTCGCTAGTTGGAGCTCCCACTTCGACTGGCGTTCCAGAGCGTTTTTCGTAGTAGGAGGTTGGATAAGTGCGATCTCCTACTAGAATAATGTGGGACTGGAATGCACCATACGAAGGTGAAAAGGCAAAAGGGGGAAGTGACATCTTCATACAGGAAGCCAGTTCCTCGTACCCTTGGATGCCTGCATGCGTGGATCTGGGTGGCCCGGTCTGTGGTCACATGGCACAAGATCTCCGGCATCTTCTGGAACATGTCCAGGCTGTTGACGTGGATCTGGAGACGGGAGACATCAGCACATACAGTACAAGTGATGTGGCGGTCTTTGAAAAGATTAAAGCAAGCAGCGCAATTTGATCAGAATCGGCTTCATTGGACAACTACACTTGTGTACACAAGGAATTTGTCTTCAGTCTAATTCTTAAAGAGAGTGCAAAGGAAAAAAAAATATGAAAAATAAATGTGATGATAAAAAGTAAGGCAAAGTTTGTTCAAAATGCTTGGAAAGTTTGACAAGTTGACACTGCAGAGAAGACGGCTCAATTACATCATAAGAGCGTAGTACGGCATGGCCGCAAGCGGAGTCACTTCTTGAACTCGAAGCAGCAGCTCGCACCCACAATGCAATTCAAATGAGAGTTTCTGGTGTCACATTTTGTATCCATCATGGCGTCGAACCCACTGCCCATGCGCACCGTTTCAGTGTTAATTTTGACATCCATTTTTCAATTTAGTCTTAGTCTTGTGTCAAAGTCCATTCTTAGTCTTAGTCGCTTTTAGTCTTTCAAAAATCATTTTTGTTTAGTTATTATTTAGTCGACTAAAAGTCCTCAACATTTTTGTCTAGTTTTAGTCTTTCACAAGTCATTTTTGTTTAGTCATTATTTAGTCGACTAAAAGTCCTCAACATTTTAGTCTAGTTTTAGTCTTTCAGAGATATATTTGTTAGTCAGAGTTTAGTCGAATACAACTCTCAAAGGGTTAGTCGACTAATATATCTAGTCTAGTCTAGTCGACAAAATTAACATTACGTTCTTTGGTTTGAAGTGAAGTGCCGTCCCTCACCTGACAGCCAAACTCCTGGCTGAGGTTTGTGAAGAGGTATTCATATCCGTACGCTGCCTTGCAGTTGAGCCACACCACATGGTAGGGGCTGAGACTGGTCCACTCCTCCACCAGCTCCTTCACGCCATTAAAACACGCCTCCTGCATATGCACAATACCTCATTAATGGGCATTAATATCCAACCATACATGAATATGTATGCTGCATACATTAGTATGCATCAAATTTCACTTATTCGTACGGTATATTCATGAGCAAAAATGAATATGGCATACGTGAGATTTTAACACCATGCACACAAGGGTCCTGATGCAAAAAATCCATAAATGTGCATTAATATGCATGCGCATGCATTGAACACTGCACTTATTCATTTGCAAATGAATGTACCGTTGGATGAGGTCCTTCATATCACTGACTGCATTTACAAGCATGGAATTCTCCGGTTTCAAATGTAATATTCTTAGCTTTCAGTTTAAAACAAGTTCCAAAATATTCTGTTTACATCCGCAAACAGAATATTGCTGAAACATGTCCACATTCTGAGTTTACGCGTAAACCAAATATGTTTAAAATCAGAATATTCTTCACATGCAACTGCGCTCATTCAGTCACTTGCCTCCTGAATACAGATCATGCAATGGATTACACACACTTAAAAACACAGTGCCTCAGAACAGTGACTGTGACAGTACCACCACTTTATTCTTCTATATGTTTTTTTTTCTATCAGAAAGTTTTTTTTTAAAAAATGAACAGATCGGGAGTCACAACCCCAGTGTCTTCGTAGTATAACAGATGGTAGGTGTCTGGTGACTGTGAGGAACACTTACTCTGCTTGGTATCTGGTAAAACTTTGGGTCGAAGAAAGTAGTGTCCAGATAAACACTCTTTATGTCTTTCACCCTGACACACAAAAATACAAAGAATAGTTAACTGTTAACTTCATTCCAAAACAAGAGGGAAAAACTGCTCAGTTAATATCCAGTCCACACAAAGTATTAGTTCAAAGCAAAATCAGCCCAAAACACAAACTTCTTCAATCACCCAAATTTGGTTAAGAACAGTTACATTAGGAATAATGACCTTGTCATGCCAACCCGGAAATATGCATGGAACTCTCACACGGAGTTATCATTCCGGGAATATTTTGCACAAACAACACAGAGACATCACTGTAAAACAGAAGTGAATTTGATACCACAAGGCAACCCGCAGCCAAAACACAGAGCTACACACAAAGACGAGAAATATCCAATCAGGGACAAGGACAAGGACTTTCACATACTGAGCAGCACTCCAAAGCATGTTCATCATGCACAGGAGAGCAGAGGCTTTACTCTGTAACACAAGCCAACTCCATTCATCTGATATTGACCTTCTTTTTTGTTATGATTTATCAATCCCATGAGCCTCTGGGTGTTAGCCTCAAACCCAGGGAAGGTCAGCAACAGACAGTAGAGGACATAAGGACATAAAAGATAGATTGGGGAGGGGAAACAGGGATGGAGTGTGCTGGGGGAAGAACAGAAATTAAAAGAAAAATGTTGTTTATCTTAATCATCAACAGTCAGATGTGCATGTGAAATTTGGTCGTATGTGTACCCCTGTCACCAGTATAGAAGCACGCTAACACTATCAGTATGCTTGTGTGTTTTCTGTGAGTGTCCTGTGTGTGTCCTGTGTCCCCATACCTGTCACCAGAGTGCAGGAACTCCATCCTGGAGATGTCACCTGAGGCCAGCCTGAAGTCCCCTGTGTACAGCACTGTCCCCTGGGCCCCCTCAAACAGGAACCTGCCGCCATTAAAAAACAACAGTTACAATGCAAAGAAATATGTTATATGTGTCCTATGTAATTCGAACGTAAAAGATACTGTACTTGAAAAGTGTGTGCAGTCTCCATGAAAAGAGCTTTATGTGACAGTTGTCACGGCTACTGTATGTGAAGGAAAGCTTGTGTGTGACAATATTTGAATAATGTCAGCGGGGTTATTATTTCTGCCTCTATTGTCTGTGCTGCAACCACACACACACACACACACACACACACACACACACACACACACACACACACACACACACGTGTTACTCACATGACTGATCCTGGACAGTGTCCCGCTGGCAGCAGAGTGACAACAACATCTTCTGACTGACAGGAGAAGATAAAGGAATATGTGACTAAAGCATACCTATACGAGAACATTCAAATGCAGAGGTAATGTGTGCACAGTTACCAGTCTATAGTACCCATCACTATATCACTACTAAACCCTGTGTGCATGACACTCATACCCACAATGCAATTCAAATTCTGGACATCCGGAGTGATTTTGGAGTCACGTTTTTTCTAACCCATCATGGCGTTGCACCCACTGCTCTTGCGCACCATAACCTCAGACTACACGCCTGTACCACACCATGGCCAATGCATTTTCCAGCCAGTAATCGTTCTTCTCCAATCTACTTTCTTTGGCATACACTAAGGCCTAAACTGCGTCTGAGTGCAACTTACCTCTCCTGTTGTCTCATCTATCAGTGATATGTGGGTTGGACTGTCCAGTTCAAGTGCAACCTGTAATGACATTTTATTCGCCTGTCAGGGGGGCACGGAAATGTATTGGATATATCCAATCGCATGATGTTGATGAGTAGGCAATAGCATCTTCATACTTACAATGTGGCCTTCCCAGAAGGCATATTTTGGATTGGTCAGTAACAGTTCTTTGGTCACGTAGGAACAGTACAGCTTGACTGTCAAACTGAGAAACACAGACAAAGAATACACACAGCTACACGTAGGCCTATGTTCATTTCTCACCACAAATAGCATGGCAATGACACTGTATCTTTCAAACAAAGATAACATGACAATAGCCTATTGCTAACTTACCTGAACTTGAGCTTTCTTTTTAACAAGGGTCCCTTCAGTCCTTTCATGTGGTCTGTAAAAGTAAGATACTTTTATAGTGAAGGAATCGTGTTGTAGTCTACAATCTCACAATCTCAATCTCATAGCATAATAACTCTGCAACCTATGGGGGAAATTGTATGCTTACCTTTGTGGCAATGTGAGAGAAAGTAAGCTCTGGCATGGAGGTTTTCCCTGTCAAATCTATCTAGGGAAATGGTCGGGTACTCCTTCATTCGACCTGGGAAAGAACTCATTCTTCTTGGAGTTTGCGAGTGGTTAAATGGTAAAAGTTGGTTTAAAATGTACTCAATAGCCTACATACACCTTATTCGGTGATGAAATTTCGTTGCGCGCCAAGGACAGCACTCCCGCTTGCATTTTGAAAACGGTCCCTGAATATCGCAAGCACAGACCCCTGTTCTCTGAAACTGTAAACAAACCTGGGAGGAGGAATGTTATGTAGAATGGTTAGTGCGACATCTAGTGGAAAGGCTGACATGTTGCATATCAATACAATAACATGAATGCATTGCATTTAATGTTATGATTAAGGTTTTAAACACTCTTTAAAATGTTATATCGTTATGCCAAATATACACATCCAAGTGTTTAATCACCTGGTGGAATTATAATTACATTATTGGTAAAATTGTACCATTTCTCCCATCCAGAAGATGGCAGTAAGTTGTCTCACTGTATCCAACTCACACGGGGCACTCTAAAGGAAGAGGAAAAAAGGATTCTTCCTTTCCTTCCTTCCTTCATCGAGGGTGAAACAAATTTTCAGCAGTCTAGTTGATAATGTTCCTTTGGTAACTTTTCTACTCGCCCAGTCCTCACGCAATTCGAGCCCAACACGCGAATACACGCGCTACATTGATTTGAGAAAAATTGAACACTAGATTGGGGGGGGAGGAGAAGGAAGGACACTACTTTCCTCTGTGCACTTCTGCATCGAGGTGTTTCCTTATCGTCGTCACTCGTTCACTTCCCTTGACCAAGATGGAGGATCATGCAACCTACCCTGCAACCTCTGACTCGGTACCTTCGCAAGAACAGTCAGATAGCCTGGAGGATCCTCCTCTACCACGACTCAAGATATCCCCAAAAGAAGAGGTGTACAAATGTAAGAATGAAATGTATCTTTAAAAAAACGCATCTTGATAAAGTTGACCAACATTGTGTTGCAAATTTGGCGCAGACTGAATTTTTGTGTTTCATTTTGAAGATACAGACAAATGTAGGGCCTACATTACGTTATGTGAAGATATTTTGAATTGAAATGTTATGTATCTGAATTATTACATTTTTCAATATTATTTTTTTTTAGTGAATGACGCCGAGGTGGAGCAGTTAATAAAATTAAAGGCGTCAAATGTAGCTCTCTTCAGTGGTCGGAGAAATTCAGCAAAACTGGCATGGAGGTGACTATTTCTCATCTTTTCAGGCTGTTTATTGAAAATGAATTGCATTCTTTACTGAGGAAAGTTCCTAATTACTGCACTACTTCACAGAACCATTTTGAAAGAGATGGGCCTTCAGGGGAAGTTGTCTTTCTGGCAAGCATTGAAGAAATGGGACAACCTCAGAAACAAATACAATGTATAAAAACTTTTCATTCATTCATTCTTTCTTTCTTTCTTTCTTTCTTTCTTTCTTTCTTTCTTTCTTTCTTTCTTTCTTTCTTTCTTTCTTTCTTTCTTTCTTTCTTTCTTTCTTTCTTTTCACTTAAAGGTGCACTGTGTAAAATTGTAGTACTTTATTTCCAGAAGTCATCCTTCCCATTCACAAATGTTACGTTTTTCATGAATACTTAGCTACTATCATCTATCATGCTGATCATTGATTGCAATTGTCTCAGTTTTGCTCAGGCCTACTTTTCTTGAGTTCCTGTGGTTAGTACTTTGAGTCCATATTGTCATTTGAGTACATCCCTTTGAGTCCAAATTTCACAGATACTGACATTGTCCTTGACTTCTGGGAACTTGTAGGAAATAAAGAACACGCCAGCGGGTGCCTCTACGCCGGCGGGCGAGTGGCGCTGGTTCAAGCTGATGGACGATGCCCTGCAAGGCCGACTGGTGGGCAGTGCCAAGGTCCTGTCCCTCACCTCCGCCATGAACAGCAGCGAGTTTCTGCCCAGGAAGCGCACATCCAAGGACAGGATGGAGATGTGGCGACCAGCGGGTGGGTGTCCAGCAGCATACACCTTGGAATGGTTTGATCACAGGAAGGCCAGCAGCGCTCCTGTACAGGGGAAGCTGATATGATGTCCATAGACAATCAATCAAATCAAATGAAATATAAATACAACATTTATAACATACATTACAAGAAAAAAAGCAACATAAGTGATTTATATACAGTACTTTAAAGATGCAGTGTGTAATATTTTTAGTAGTTTATTTTCAGAATTCATGCTGCCCATTCACAAAAATGAATTCCACAATATGATTTCATAAATATGATTTAAATATGATTTATTTAATTTCATTCATTCATTGATTCATTCATTCTTTTTTTTTTGTGATGTTAACATGATAGCCAGCGACTAGGCTACACAATTTAAACGAAAATCGTGATATAATCGTGATATAATCGTGATATCGAAATCGTGATTTAAATCTGAATTTAATCGTGGCAATAGTGACCTACCTTCGAGAGTGTCCTTGAAGTTAGAACATACTGACAGGCTGGTGTTTCTGGCCAGAAAATCTGTATACCTAAGTTTCATGCTATTGCCTTTAACATAATTATAAGAATTTATTTTATTTTGCTCATCCCGTATATAATTAATTTTTGGTTATATTTCATTTTGTTATACATTTTTAAATAATCAAAAATCAATAATCGTGATTATTAATCTTGATTATGATTTTGACCCAAATAATCGTGATTATGATTTTTTCCCCCCCATAATCTTGCAGCCCTAATAGCCAGGTTTATCACTTAAACATGTTCTCGGAATACCCCCTGGTTTACTGTAGGTGTTGACAGCGGCCAGACGGAGTACACAGTGTCGGGCGATGACTTCTGGGGTGCGGACGGCTCGTCGGGGGTGATGGAGATGGAGATAGACAGGCAGGAGATCGAGCAGGAGAGAGCCCAGCTGGACAGCGATCGCATCATGGTGGACCGAGAGCGGGAGGTTTGTTTGTTTGTTGTTTGTCTCCATTAGCTTTAGCAAGGAAGTTCTGTTCTTTTTTTTATTAAAGGGACACTGTGCAGGAAATGGTCAAAAAGGGTACTGCAACTATGCTGCTCATTGAAACTAGGCTCCCTATTGTCAAATTTGATCTTTACATTAATGTTTACTGAGTAATAAACAAATATTTTCTAGTATGGTCCAAGTACAGTCATTTTTGCAGCTAAAAATGGCTATTTTTGGAAATTCAAAATGGCGGACCATGGAGAAGATCCCCCTTTTCATGTATGAAAAGTGCAATTTTTCCAGTCATAATGAATACTTACAATTTGATGGTGGTGGTAAGTATTCATGAAAAAGGTAACATTAGTGAATGGGCAGCATGAATTCTGGAAATAAACAACTAAAAATCTCACACAGTGTCGCTTTAAGTAAATGTTTGGGGCTTTCCTTTCCTTTATTTGATAGAGCAAGTGAAAAGTAGACGGTAAACGATGGTATGGGTCTTTGCGCAATGCACCACAGCATCCCTTTGAAGCAGAAATTCTTTGTGAAGTCAATATGACAAATACAATATGTTGCTCCCTAATGTGCTTCTTCATTCCACCAGTGGAACATTTGACTTTTTGTTGATAAGAATGAACTGTACTACCCTATCAGTCAAAACAGTTGAGTTGTAGGCAACTGGACGTCTTTTTGTAGCAGCTTGCAAACGGTTCATCTGCTGCCATGGTTAATCTGCTCTGTCATTAGCCACAGTTGTTTTACTACCATAGCACTACACAACTACCACAGTACAGTATAGACAGTGAGTCTTTAGTAATAGCATACGTTATGACTGGGTGATCATTAACAAACATATAACAGTGTCCCAATTAAATTTCACCGACAAGAGACCCGATGTCAATAAGTAATAAAAGCTGGTGTGTTGTGATTCCGCCAGGTCCTGGAGAGAGAGAGGATGGTCCTGGATAGAGAGAGGGCTGGGATCCAGAGGGAACAGGCCTCCGTGGAACGGGACCGGGCTTCTCTGGAGAGAGCCAGGGCAGGAGTGGACCGAGAGCGGGCCCAGCTGGACAGGAGGATGGCACGGCTGGAGACGGAGAGGGCTAAACTGGAGAGACAGAAGCTGGACCTTCGCAGAGACAGCAGGGGCAAGCTGGACCTTCAGAGAGACAACAGGGGCATAGAGAAGGAGAAAGAGAGGGATGGGGATGGGGAGAAGGACAAAATGCCGTCTGGGAGAGATGTCAACAATAGCATCACAAGCAGCAGCCTTAAATCAGAAAAGAACGGAGAGTCTGTGAGCCCACCCGAGAAGAGGAGGAAAGAGGATTTGGGATTGGATGACTCACAGATGGAGAAGAGACAGAAGTTCCTGGATTTGTTTGAGAAACTCATAGAGAAATTCTAAAGGCCATGCATTAAGCTGTGGGCTGGACTACTGTGTGCTTGTTTGTGCACTGTAGAGTACACTTCACTGTGTGGGGGAAGCTTACAGTATATTGCGGCAGCTTACCTTGGCCTGATTTTTTTTTCTTCTAATTTTTGTATTTTTTTAAAAATGTTATGAAGGAGACACTAGCTTAATTTGTTTGTGTTCCCTCTTCCCACGATACTATTGTTTCGGAATGTACTTTATTAAGTTTCTTTATTTAGAAACTTGGAGAGAAATTATGAAGGATACAAAGTTGTGAACTAAACATGAGTACACTATATTCCAAATTAGTTAGCTGTTGATTTCATTTCCTATTCTTATTCAACAATTTATGATTTATTTTTTCATTTTTGTACATCTATACAATGTGTAATGTGCATAAAAATGTAAATGTGTGTAATAATTTAGAACAGTGCATTTTCTCTCTTTTTTTGAGGTTTGCGGAATGTCATTCGAAATCTCCTTAAACAATCTACTATTGAGGACAATCAGAGAAAAATACATCATCTACACAGTGTAGATAATTTACCAGTTCATTGGAGAGGAAAGATTTTTATTTTATTTTATCAAGTTTTAAGAAGGATCTGCATTGTAAGCTTCAATATTGTTTTTCCACTGAAAACTGAAAACTATACACTGTTTGGCCACAGTCTTAGCTGCTCGTAGATTTTCATGTTGGTATGAAGGAGCGCATTTCGATTCAACATTTCCTTCACTGTTTGGAGTGCAGGATTAACAATTTCACCTATTCAGAGATTTTTGTTTTTGGTATGAAGGTTTGAAGCAGGGAGTGAGCTGTTGCATTCATGGCTGTCCAGAGGCCTAAATAGTGCCTTATTCGCTGAGGCTTATTATGTTACGTAGGACCAAACCAATGCCACTCATGGTGCACAGTTTAGTGAATGTAACCAGGCCTATTCATTGTGGACAGAGCATATGTTTCTTAATCATAATTGTACATAATACATTGACCTCTATTGCCTTTGGAGGTTTACTGATGCCGCTGTATATGCATCTAAATATATACAATACACATATATTTTAAAGACATGTTTAGAACATGAATAAATCATGCATTCCCTCCATTGCAGTGGTTTGATTGAACCACCATTTCAGAACATGCATCCAATTAATCAACACTGTATATGGTAACAAATGAGAATAATAAGACAACAATAAAGGGAATTCCAATATGGTTTCACAGCTGCTGGGTTACTGGACTGACTTGACTGTGATATGAATTTCGATCCCCCAAACACATTCAGCACATGACAGGTAGTCAACAATGAAATCCAATGTTGTTTATTTTTTATTTTTAATGTGATGTGTAGTACACACTCTACATAATGTAGTGTCTCAAATAATTGGGGGAAGGTAATATGATCATACATAAACTAGGAAAGGGACAACATCAGTCTGATGGAGACAAATGAAAAAGCATAAGCAAGTACGCCTACGGCATATTGCTTTTTTAAATGTTTGGTTTCTTCAAGTTAATTAAACTTTAGATTTAAAGTCCAAGTTTGTTGCATAACGGTACAAAAGACAGCTTCAGTACAAACATTTACAGTTGTGGATGTGGTATTTTGTCCCCAAACAATTTTGTTAGTAATGTGGGAATTTAACAATTGTCTAAACTCGTCCCCAGATCCTCAACGCCAACACTGTAGTTTATTTTATCCTCCACTAGAGGGAGACATGGTCACATAGGCTGCAGTTCACAAGCCTGAGGGGCTTCTATACAGTTTGTCCAATGTCAATTAGTCCGATACCTTTCATCCTAGAGATTCTTAGCACACATTATGCCATTCTCTATAAGGGCAATCATATGCATATTATACCATTGTCTATAGCAGTGGTTCTCAACTGGAATAGTCTTGTGACCCACAATTTGCCGTGGTCAATACGTTGTGACCCAAACTGCGTGTCGCACCGTCAGATTCTTCCAATAATAATACAAAATATTATCATGCATTTCATAATATGCATTATTATTTGCATTGTATGCTGATATACAATGTGTCTTATGAAGTAGTGGAGAGGAAAAGGCCTATTAACCATGTTTCACTCTGTCTTCAACATCATAGTCATTTTTAGTGCATTGCATCACAGCTCCGCGACCCACCCAGGAACCCTCCGCGACCCACTTTTGGGTCCCGACCCACCAGTTGAGAATCACTGGTCTATAGTATGGGCAATCATATGTGATTGGACAAATGGTATAATGTGAGACGTTTATCATT
>NC_085871.1:29787848-29812848 GCF_034702125.1 Engraulis encrasicolus
GTACCGTAGCGGAGGCTAACTCTCAAGTCAGCCATTGGAGCAGCATCATTAGCAGGTCTGATTGACTTGGCTGTGATGCTTTGACCTTGAAGAGACAATTTGTGCAGCACCCCTGCCAGGCTGCTAGTAGCATCGGTATCATTAGCTGCTGCACAGTATGTAGCAGGCTAGATAAACCTCTGAAGTGAGGCACTGGAGCATTGCAGTGGGTTGAAGCCATGGTGTTACTACCCTCTTTGGTCTGCACCAATCCCACGCCACGCCCTTGCGCCCATGCATGTCAAATTCTGTCTGGTCCATTGGGGCCTGTGGCCGTATACCTGGGCTAATTTGGCTCATCTAATCCAGCGTTTCCCATCCAGGGGAATGCGTACCACCCATACTGCAAGGGGTAGGCCTACATGGAAACAAATTGTGCTGACGGGTTGGGACAAACTGCTTTAATCCATCCCTACCTATGGCTGTATAAGCAACAAGAAGGCCTGAGATCCATTATGCAAAAGTGGTAACAGCAACAGTGCCTTTCCAAATGAGTAAGGTGACCGGTTTGATGAAGTTAATGGCAAAGTGGCGGCACAGCACAGCACAGCACAGCAACGTGCACAGCACAGAAGTTACCTCCGCCAAGACATTATCTCCATCAAACTGGTCGACCTCGAAGGCTGTTATCTCGTTCATCTTCCATTTGCAATTATCTCTGGTGTATTAATATAGAGTACTTAAAAAAAATATATATATATGTAACTGTTTTCGGGAATCATGCACATGAACTACCAAAAATTAAATAAGCATGACATCGAGAACAGTAGCCTAAAATAGTCCCTTCCAGTAGACCTAAGTGGCTACAGTAGCCTGCCATAATTTTGCTACTGTATGCACTTTGATCTTCCCTCGTACAACTCCCATGTAGGTACTAACGTCATTGGTCAGCTCTGAGAAGTGTGGACTATGTGTTTTGTATTTTGTAGCCTACATCTTTTTTCATATGTTATATTTTCCACTGTCCTTGGCCTGCCAATCAACAGGTAGTTTTGGATACTTTACTGCTGTTGTTATAGTTACCATTCATGAGCGCATTGTTATGGAATGGTGATTATTTTATTTTTTTGGAATGGTGAGCGGTTCAGCAAAATTAATGACCACCCCATCAGCCAATCTGAAAATATAATTCTGTTGAGAAGGGAGAAGAGAGTTTGGAGCTGCAGACAGGAGTAGCTTCTAATTTTAGAAATAGCCTAATGGAAGACATTCTATTCTATTCTGTTCTGTTCTATTCTATTCCAGTCTACCCAAGTCTATTGTATTATAAAGTGAAAGGTGGCATGATCAGTAGCAGTGCTGAATAGTCTAGTAGTGCATCTTCTCAACTCAACTGAAGTGATAAGCTCCTTCTTTAACGCCTCAGCTCTGTTGAAATACAACTCCCCAATACTTGTATATTAATTTTTGTCGCCTCTCAGACTGAACATCAGCAGCCATGATGAGTCTAATAAGGGAAGGGTATCAATCATGGAAAGAAGGAGTGTCCCATTCACACCCTCATCAGCTAAGTGAGCGTCTCGCTCACCCCATTACACTACACACATATTACACCGCAACACACACCCCACTGCACATCAACACATCACACTACATACAGGAACACACACACACACCCATGTTTATGTGTGAACTTAAATCTGTTGAATACCGAATCCACTGTTTAGGATTCCACCGAAACCAAATACCGAATCATACTCAGATCATCATCTGATGCATTATAATGCAGTGAGAACCATTTCATTAGGTGATTTATTAGTAATTTATTTATTAGTATTTCTGTGTAAAACAGGCAATAACTTCTTCCACTATTTGTATGTTTTTATTTGCATTTTATACAAGGTAACTTCTGAACTGGTGCAGGAATTTGCAACACATTGTGTGTCCTGAAACGTACTGATTACATTTCACTGGCCATAGATATATGTATATGTATACTGGCAGTCGGGGGCAGCTGATTTCGCCTAGCTTTTTGTGTGTAAAGTGTTTTTGCACCCCTCCATTTACTTGTGAATGCTCTCTCTCTCAAGTGTCTTAACGTTGATTGTGCCATGGGAGTAGAGTGGCCATCCCACCCCCTTCTTGATGTGCTATCTACACTCTTAAAAAAGATTGGTTAAAATAAACAAAAAATTAGTAGTTTTTAACCGATCTGTTCGATTAATATGTGTCCGAGAAAAATATTAGTCAAAATAACCGATTAGACTTCAGTTAAAATTTCAACCAATCTAGATCGGTTAAAAAACTAACCAATTCCAAATCGGTTGTTTTGACCAATAGATTGGTTATGTTTAACCAATCTTTATAAGTCAAAAATGTACCAATCCCCCAATGGTTGTTTTGACCAATTTGTTCGATTAATATGTGTCCGACACAGATATTGGTTAAAATTTTAACCGATTTGCTTGGTTAGATGGACACTGCAATTACTTCACTCCAAATTAACAGTTTCAAAGCTATATCAATCATAACCAATAACCAAGATTTGAGTTTGTTTTCACAAAGTTTATTAACAATTTAATTTCAAAAGGCTTTAAAGCACTGATCTGAAAGGATGGGGATATAGTAACTTACAGCAATCTGTTCCTTCCCAACACTGATGATGGTAAAGTTGTGTGGACACAACAAAAAGACAGGCTGGTATTAAGGGACATTTAAAAAAAAGAAAAATCAAAAGCAGAGGTAACATTTTATGCTTGGTGAGCCGTTTTCGACGAAAATTCAAATTACAAATGCATGCATATCCTGTGACTATTACTTACTTACAAAACGTTAAGGTTGTGCTTGACAACCGGAGAAAACCTCAGAGTCAACATGATCTTACTTTAAGTTATATTCAAAGAACAGTACATTTTTGCAAAACAAGGAGGCAAGTATCACTTAGAATGGCATACAATGCTGTTTCTCCAGTACCAGGTAAATTACCTGAATCTGCATAGGATGTAGTCTGCATGTCAGTGGAATCAGAAGTAATTAAAATACACATGGTGTGGAGTGGTGGTGTTTGCGTAGATGTTTTAAAAAATGTCCAGTGACTACAGAGCAACTTGAAGTGAGAAATGTTCCAGTACCTTGGCCCACTTTTTGGTTGAGATGGTTATATCGTACACATATTCAAAAGAGGCAAAAACAGAGTTAAACTGTGGTGGATATGCCAAGTTACACACCCAGTAGAGCATGAAAAGCTTGTCACTGCGCAAGTCAGGCAATCAGCAACAGGAATGGTTACATTGTCATCCATGGCAGTGATGACACTGCCGTGTCAAACTCTCGCCTCCTAGTAGTGGGGTCCTTGAAACCTTCTCAGTGTCAGTGCCGAGGGATGCAAAGTTGGTTCCAGTCTGAAAGAATTTTTAAGATTTGAGAGAGAGAGAGAGATACATCAATGGTGCTTAGCCCCATAATGCACGCCATACCATCTGAAACATGCTGTAATAGTCATTGAAAGGTTAATTGCCAGTACTGCTCTACTATGACATAACATAGGGCCTTTAGTAATGCTCAGTAATTGCCATTCTGGTAACCACAAAATTTATAACGCCCTGTTTTAACAGGTTATATAGAAAGCTTTACTCTACTGAGTGAACGGTATAAATCATGCAGTATCAGGAAGCTTAATTAACACCAAGTATAGCCAAAATCAACAATGCACACAACTATATCGTGACTTGTTCTTTCTAAATAAAGGTTAAAAAAAATGTCTGGCAGACGTACCAAACTTGGCATCTCCAGAAAGCGTGGAAATTTCTCAAAGATGTCACGCATGGAGGGGGAGTCCTCAGCGATCCTGAAAAATACAACAAATTGAGAAAACGTAACCCAAATACTCCACTCAATGAAACGGTGGGCTCAGTGTCATAGGCCTAACAGCAGAAGGCACCAAGGGTGCGTTTGTAAACTGCCGCTCTGAGCACACAACAATTGGTAATGTCATGTATGAGCAGTGGTGGACAAAGTAAAAGTAAAAGTAAAAAAAAAAAAACAGTTTCTTTCCAACACAGGTAACTTATCTGAGTAAAAAGTAGACCAATGTACTTGTCTTACGACGAGCTGATTCTGCACAGGTTGGATTGAGTTTGTGGTGGGTTCTTGTTAGGTTTTTATTGTTTTTCAGTAATAACACAGTCTATCTCAATAGGTAGGTATACTGGAGCAAACGGTTTAACAGCTATGTAATATCATGTGCTACTGTTGTAATTACACCACAAAAGTACTTTTACTTTGTCCACCACTGTGTACGAGTGTGTTATTCAGACTGTTAGATAGTAGACATTTGAAACACACATTTGGTGCAGATTTATTAAAATTTGCTTACCAGTATATTTAGAAATCGTTTTTTTTTTCAGTATTTTTAGACATGGTGCTACAAAGGGGATCAATGTACTGTAACCAGGCAGCTGCCATCCTTAACCCTGTAGTGCAGCGTTATGGCTCTATGTAATGTCATAGCAATGTTGTTATGATGTATTTAAGCATTTTCAGCAAGTGAATAGGGTCGCTGGCGACCTATCCTCTCAAAATAACACACAAGATGAACAGGATGCATCTCTGATTAACAGTGTGTGGTTCAAACTGTTAAGACATTTGAAACACACATACATGTGGTGTACATTTGTGAATGGTTGCTAACCTTTAGAAATTCTGTCAATGTTCAGAAGCATTTGCAGACATGGTCCAGGGGGCTCAAGTAAGACCAGAGAGCAACCATCCAGCAATAAGGATATCTTCTGAGCTGCACACAACATTAACACACAACACACAACATTAATTTGCATCTCATATTGACAGCATGAAATACATAGCATGTTTAGCACTTTGACTTTTATAAAAATACATGCAGGGCTTTTTGTAGGATTTTTTGGCATGAGGGAGCATCATGGCAGGTTTCGAGGGTGAAGGGGGGTGTCCCGGGGGTGTCCCGGGTGCTCAAATATGTATATATACAAATAAAAGTATGAGGGTGCACCCACGGAGGTATGAGGGTGGAGCGCCCCTATTTCCCCGTTCAGAAAAAGCCCTGACATGGATTATTTTTGTGTGAATTCATGAACTTAAACTCACCTCTTGCAACAGTGTTTATTTTCTCTGAGGTACACCACACCAGAGGAATCACTCAGTGTAATCTGACAGCTTCCATGTAGGATCCTTCAGTAATATTCTCAGTCATCTGCAAAGCATGACAGCACAAAACATGAACATGATTATGCATTTATAGGCCTAATTATTACAAGAAAATAATGAAAAATGATAACACCGTCACCACCACGACACAATATGATGATGAATAGGCCTAGAGTATGAAACATCTAAAAGATACATGTCTGTATACATGTAAAATGTTTTTTTTGTTTTGTTTGTTTTATATCATTGATCATTTTCCCAGACGGATTGACAACAGATGGATCAAAGAATTCAGTGTGCTAAACTGGAGGGCAAAAAGATCAGATTATGTATCTTTCTGGATATTTTACTCATCACTTGAAATTAAATCTAAAACTAAATCTAATCTAAGATGTCACGCATAGAGGAGGAGTCCTCAACGATCCTGGAAAATACAACAAATTGACAAAATGTAACCCAAATACTCCAATCAATGAAACGGTGGGCTCAGTGCCATTGGCCTAACAGCAGAAGGCACTAAGGGTGCGTTTGTAAACTGCCGCTCCGAGCACATAACATATTGGTCATGTCATGTATGAGTGTGTTATTCAGACTATTAGATAGTAGACATTTGAAACACACATTTGGTGCAGAGTTATAAAAAAAATGCTTACATTTACAAACTGATTTTTCTCAGCATTTTAGACATGGTGCTACAAAGGGGATCAATGTACTGTAACCAGGCAGCTGCCATTATTCCTTAACTATCCTCTCAAAATAACACACGGCATGATCAGGACGCATCTCTGATTAACAGTGTGTGCTTCAAACTGTTAAGACATTTGAAACACACATACATGTGGTGTAAATTTGTGAATGGTTGCTAACCTGAAGAAGAAATTCTGTCAATGTTCAGAAGCATTTGCAGATATGGTCCACTACGACCAGAGCTACCATCCAGCAATAAGGATATCTTGGCCATCTTCTCAGCTGCAATAATAACACACAACATTAGTATGCATCTCATATTGACAGCATGAAATACAGAGCAAGTTAGAACTTTGACTTTTTAAAAATACATGGATAGGTTTTGTGTGACTTTATAAACTCACCTCTTGCAACAGTGTTTATTTCTCTGAGGTACACCACACCAGAGGAATCACTCCGTGTAATCAGCCAGCTTCCATGTAGGATCCTTCAGCAATATTTTGTCATCTGCAAAGCAAGACAGCACAGAACAATATGCCTAATTATTACACAAAAATAAAGTTTGAAAAACACCACCATGACACAATAGGCTGAATAGGCCTACAATATGAAACATCTATAAGATGCATTTCTTAAATTGTTTTCATTGATCATTTTCCCACACGGATTGACACCAGATGGCTCAAAGAATTCAGTGTGCTAAACTAGAGGGCTAAAAGAACAGATTATATATCTTTCTGGATATTTTACCCATCACTTGAAATTAAATCTGATGCATAGCCCACTTGTTAAGACCTCTAAAATCACTAGGCCTACTAGTAGATCCAAAAAGGATGGGCAAAGAAATCTAAATATTTATTGCAGTAACCATACAAATTAAGCATCTTTGATCAAGCCAAAAATTAAGCACTCTACACATCTGGGTGTTTCTGGGCTCATTATTTCAGGAGAAATCTGTCAAATAGGTAATGCCTATTTATTGAAAAGAACACGATCTGATGGCTGACAGTGGTTATTCCCTGAACAGAGAGAACAGAATGGGACAAAACAGCACACTGTGTGCACAATAACAAGTTCAGAATCAGTTTACTTACTCACTTCCTTTACACAACGAACAGGGAAAGGCACATGTGTTAAAACATACTTCAGAGCAAGTGTAGAGTCAAAATGAGTTCGTTTCTAACAATAAAAATCAGGCATAAGTTGTGGCTACTTCAAGCTTCTGAGTCAGCTAAAAGATAAGCTGATGTTGCTAACGAACTTCTAGCTAGCTCTTCTCTCTGGTATTTGTGTTTTACTTTGGCTCAAGTACAGTAACTGGATATCTTCAGAGCATAATTATACTCAAAGGGAGTTCGTTTCTAACAAAAAAAAGACTTTAGCTAGCTAATGTTGCTAGCGGACAAGTAAGAGATTCATTATTCAGTTTGGCTAGCTCTAATAGCTAATGTTGCTAGCGGACATTTAGCTAGCTCTTAACTTTGGCGCCAACAGGCTTACAACACTAACTTGGCATGTTGTAACTTCAGAACAAAATTATATTCAAAATGTGTTCGTTTCTAACAAGAAACCAATATTCAGTTATGAATACATCGGGCTATTTCAAACATCCCTCAACAAAGGCAACATGATTTAACCGTTACACTATAGCTAATTGTTGCTAGCGAACCACCTCATCATGCAGCGCTAGCTCTTTCAGGTGAAGAGGCCGGCGCAAACAATCTCTGGCCGGCGGGGAAGCACTCCCTTCGGCCCTCCTCCAGAAACCACTGATAGCTATGTTGCTAGCGGACATTTAGCTAGGTCTTGACTCTCTGACATGGGTGTTTTGGCACCACTGGACAAGTTTTATAGCTCTTTCGGAGCAAATCTATATTGTAAATTTCGTAGAGTTTGTTTCTAATGTAGCGGACGGGAGTATACCGCCGCCTTGTAGGGGTTAATTAACTCGTACCGTGGGGAGTACAGGACGGGACAGGATCTAGGTCCCCCACGCCCAATACTAATGGCCTCACTACTCCCAGACTGGCAGCAATGTTTGTCTTGGGTAGCTCCCTCGGGTTTGGTAGAGTGGGCTCCAGTAATGTCCGGTGCCTGCCTGAAGGTGTGTATGTGGTGAGGTGTGTCCCAGCCCACCCGTCACCACCCCACTACTATCCTAAACCAGCTACCCAAGTGAGGCGCCCCTACCCCCAGGATAGAGTAACTACTAATTATATGACACACATGTAACACTACTAAATTAATAAGACAAGGAAACAGTAGTTATAATAACCAACATGTAATAAAAACAAGTGTCAAAACACTTTCAGACCATGTGTAAGAATTCACTTGTAGTAGTAATACTCAATGTATAATTAAAAGTATTAACAACACTTTCTCAACCAGGCATAAGAATTCCCTTCTGGCAATAACACTCAATGTATAGTATCAAGAAAGATATTAAACACATTCTCAAATTGGCATAAAAGTTCACCCCTGGCAGTAACAATCAAAGTACATCATATCAACCCTCAAAACAACAACACTCAGTGTCTAATAACAATACTTCTCAATACCTGACCATTTAAACCCGAGCGGCATACACTTCACAGAGGGTTAAATGAAAACATGGAATTACATGAGAGTTGGGCTCATCATAATCACTCGGACCTTTCAGTAAGCAGTGGGCTGTGCTGCGCACAGTAACGTGTGTGTGTGTGTGTGTGTGTGGAGGCTCGCTCTGAGGCTCGAAGTCTCTCTCTCTCTCTTTGTACCAGTGTGTGCGTGTGTGTGTGTGTGGATGTGTGTCGCGAGGGTCAACGCAAGTTCAATACAGTTCGGTCCAGTTGACCCTGCGAGTGTTATGGGCGCGTGTGTGTCGCGAGGGTCAACGCGAGTTCAGTTCAGTTCAGACCCTGCGAGTGTTATGGGCGTTGTGTGTGTGTGTGTGTGTGTGTATTAAGTCGCACGGGCCAACACGAGTAACAGTTCAGTTCAGTTCAGTCCAGGTGGCCCGGCGAATGTTATGGTGTGTGTGTGTGTGTGTGTGTGTGTGTGTGTGTGTGTGTGTGTGTGTGTATAGTTACCAACCCACGACCAAATCCCGTCACGATGCTGGACTGGATGGCAGGGTAAACACTCAGTCTGATTCTAGAGAAACCCGCTCCGTTCTTCACAGGGCAGCTATGACTTCAGAACGTTCAGGAGGAGAGGGCAACGGAGCTAATGATAGCTATCAATACGACGAAGAGTAAACCAAAACAAAAATAACGACTCTGAGATGAGGGAGTAACTATGGATGAAATAGGTCAGTATAACGGGGTACACACACCTTTACACCCTTCCCGGTGTCACCGCGCTGTTCCTCGAAATACCACCGTTCCCGGTTACTTTCAATGAGCTAAAAGGGAGCTTCCTACTCCACCGCCAGGACCGTTACTCAGCGCACTAACAAAGCAAACGATTGTTGACAAGAACGACACGAAACAACAGTAAAACTATTTCAAGTTACCTAACTTAAAAGTCACTGCAGCTCTTTCAACATTCATTTACGCCACGATACCAGGCCGAAGTTCACTTCATCTTCATTTACTTCAGACTTCACTTATCTTCCCGATTCTCTCCCGCGGCTCGCACACACCCCGGCTCGTGCCCCCCGCGCGTTCACGAGAGTCCCTGTCATTAAAGGCACAGGACTCTTTTAGCACCCGCTACATTCCCCCCTGCGAAACCCTGCCATACCATCCAGCATCAAAAGGTGACGGGATTTCTGAAAGACAAACACAACAAAAAAACAGATAAAACATTAGTAACCTGTCTGCATCACTCCATTACATCAAGCAGAAAATAACATTGAACATCCTCAGGGACCACATCGATACAGGTAAGTAAACACTGGTAAGTAGGCCTATTCACACATTGGTAGGTACGCGCATGAGCATTAAAACATAGGTACATTCAAAAGGAACACATATCGATTCAAAACATTGGCAACTTTAAACCTTGTCTAAACCTTGAGAGCGTCTAGGCTCAAACACACCTTCCCTATCGACACCTGCATGTGACCCACGTATAAGCTCTATCCCACCCTGTATAATCCTACCAGCCCCACTTGTCCCCTCCCCTTGACTCAGGTTCCCAGCTATGCCCACCCCTGTTGTGTGGGTGTGGTGTGTGGGTGCAAGGGCATTCAGGCAGAGGATGTCAGGGGCAGAGCTGGAGCTCGAAGTGGGCTGGTGTGCATGGGTTGGGAATGTGCAAAGTCTTAGTTGGTCTCTCTTCAAGAGAGGGGGGCGGAACGGGTACACAGGGCCGGTACCTTGGCATTGCTTGGTCTGCTTCCCCCTGGGTCCCATCCTGCTTCGACCTCGGTGGGAGTGTTTTCGTCGGGCCACACAGTCTCCCTTCTGGATGGGGGCCCCCGCAGACCTCCGGTCATGAGCCCCTCTCCCCAATGCACCTGGTGCCGCGCCAGGGCAAATGTCCTTGACCGGAGGGCAACATTCGCACTCTGCAGCCCATGCCAGGACATCTCTACACATAGTGGGCCAATAATAGCCCCGTCTCAGTAGCTCTAAGGTGCACTGTCCAGCCAAAGTCCCACCATGTTTGTGCTGGCCCTCATACACCCAGCGCTGCAAACTCGCTGGAACGACAAGCTGTCTGATCTCCTCTCCATCTGTCGGGCTCCTGATGGACCGGAACAGGACGCCCTCCTGGAGGCTCAGCCGATCAAACTGCTTGAACAGTCTCCGGAGCCTTGGATCGACATGACGAAGGCGTGCCCCTGTGGGCTTTCGATGGCTTTGCACAGCTGCAAGAACGGGTTGAACAAGAGGGTCTCTCTGTTGCTGGCCCTCCAATTCCGTCCAGCTGAAACCTCCCACGGCCACCTTTACTGCACTCTGTCTGGCCTTCTCAGCATTCAGTGCACGTGTCACTCTGTGAACCTTGGCCTCCGATCCATGGTACTTGTTCATCCTCTGGAATCCCTCCCAAGGACCAAAGAACTCCTTCAGGTCACTCAGCACATTCATGCCCAAGATGCCAGGCAGGCCCTCTGTGTCCTCCACAGCAGGATTTTCATCTTTCAGTATGAATACGCATTTTCGGCCAACCGACCTCCCCATGCAGTGCACGTCAGCCTCCAGGCATCCGAGGAGAGGGATTTCCAGGCCATTTGCTGCGGTGAGCCGCACCCCTTGGGCTGGAGACAGGGTGGACTCATCAAAGTGCTGGCGAAAGTGGGACTCTCGGATGGTGGTGACTTCTGACCCAGTGTCCAGGACGCACTCTGTGGGGATGCCGGCCATTTTCACTACCACCGTCAGACAGTTCCCAAAGGCACTTCCGCTTGGAGTCCCTGTGGTCTGCGTAGCCCGGTGACTCCTGATGGCTGGTGGACCGGGGCTCCGCTGTGTAGGCTCTCCCATATTGCCTTCCCCGACTCCTGATGGCCCCTCACGTCGGAGTGGAGGGTGCGTGAACGCAGGTCCTCCCCGGTTCAAGGGACAGTGTCGACTGGTGTGCCCTGGTTCGTTGCATGTGTAGCAAATGTACTGCCCAGCCCCATCCTTCAGTGGTGGACCCCTGGCCTTCATCTCATCTCGCAGTCCCCCTTGGCCTCGAGCGTTCACCATCTGGTAGAGCTCATCCTGACGGACGGCTATCTTCTGGATAGACTCATGTAGCGCCTGCAATGACAAGGCTGGAGGCGTTGCATCTGTAGCCACACTACTGACAGCTCTCGTGTGGCTTTTGTCGCGAGGGGGCTGGGATATCTCCTCCTCCTCCGACCAATCAATGGCTGCTTGCATAAGCTCATTGAATGTCTGCTTTGGCTTCTCTTTTGCTTGCCTTTTCATTTCCTTCCTCAGGTTGTCATCTCTAAGGCCCAACAGAAATTGTTCTCTTAGCATGACATCTGGGCTCGGAATGCAGTTAGGATCACGGCGCTTTAAACGGCTGAGCTTTTCTTGGAGGTCGTAGCCGTAGGCCCGTATCCTCTCATTTGGCATCTGTCTACGGTCGTAGTAGTCCCTCAATCTGATACCCACCGGAACTTTATCACCATATACTCCCTCCAAGAGTTTGAAGACAGCTTCAACATTTGATGTCTCTTCTTCGAGACCGAGTTTCACGGTCGTTTTAGCCTCGCCTCTCAGATGCTGCTTGACTAGTTCGACTTGGTCACATGCTGGGGTTCTGCATACGGCCAAGTGTGCTCTTACTGCCGCAACCCATTCCTCTATGCACATGTCATCTTGGCCTTGACTGCCACTGAAATCGGGGCATTTCCTGTCTCTCTGTATGTATACAGTAGCTGGCGTTTTCTGCTCTATGACCTGTTTTGCCATTGCGAGAGCCTCCTTCTGGTCAGTCCTGGCCTGTTCCAGCAAAGCTACTTGCCTGGACTGCTCTAGAAATTTCAGTTGCAATTCCTCAAATTGTTTCTGTAATTCTTCCATGGCTGCTTCGGAATGGCACTAATTATGACAGGGGACAGGCAGTGACTTAAACTGGTGACTAATAAAATGTTGCACTCTGGGTGATCCTGTTCGTGACGCCAAATGTAGCGGACGGGAGTATACCGCCGCCTTGTAGGGGTTAATTAACTCGTACCGTGGGGAGCACAGGACGGGACAGGATCTAGGTCCCCCACGCCCAATGCTAATGGCCTCACTACTCCCAGACTGGCAGCAATGTTTGTCTTGGGTAGCTCCCTCGGGTTTGGTAGAGTGGGCTTCAGTAATGTCCGGTGCCTGCCTGAAGGTGTATGTGGTGAGGTGTGTCCCAGCCCACCCGTCACCACCCCACTACTATCCTAAACCAGCTACCCAAGTGAGGCGCCCCTACCCCCAGGATAGAGTAACTACTAATTATATGACACACATGTAACACTACTAAATTAATAAGACAAGGAAACAGTAGTTATAATAACCAACATGTAATAAAAACAAGTGTCAAAACACTTTCAGACCATGTGTAAGAATTCACTTGTAGTAGTAATACTCAATGTATAATTAAAAGTATTAACAACACTTTCTCAACCAGGCATAAGAATTCCCTTCTGGCAATAACACTCAATGTATAGTATCAAGAAAGATATTAAACACATTCTCAAATTGGCATAAAAGTTCACCCCTGGCAGTAACAATCAAAGTACATCATATCAACCCTCAAAACAACAACACTCAGTGTCTAATAACAATACTTCTCAATACCTGACCATTTAAACCCGAGCGGCATACACTTCACAGAGGGTTAAATGAAAACATGGAATTACATGAGAGTTGGGCTCATCATAATCACTCGGACCTTTCAGTAAGCAGTGGGCTGTGCTGCGCACAGTAACGTGTGTGTGTGTGTGTGTGTGTGGAGGCTCGCTCTGAGGCTCGAAGTCTCTCTCTCTCTCTTTGTACCAGTGTGTGCGTGTGTGTGTGTGTGGATGTGTGTCGCGAGGGTCAACGCAAGTTCAATACAGTTCGGTCCAGTTGACCCTGCGAGTGTTATGGGCGCGTGTGTGTCGCGAGGGTCAACGCGAGTTCAGTTCAGTTCAGACCCTGCGAGTGTTATGGGCGTTGTGTGTGTGTGTGTGTGTGTATTAAGTCGCACGGGCCAACACGAGTAACAGTTCAGTTCAGTTCAGTCCAGGTGGCCCGGCGAATGTTATGGTGTGTGTGTGTGTGTGTGTGTGTGCGTGTGTGTGTGTATAGTTACCAACCCACGACCAAATCCCGTCACGATGCTGGACTGGATGGCAGGGTAAACACTCAGTCTGATTCTAGAGAAACCCGCTCCGTTCTTCACAGGGCAGCTATGACTTCAGAACGTTCAGGAGGAGAGGGCAACGGAGCTAATGATAGCTATCAATACGACGAAGAGTAAACCAAAACAAAAATAACGACTCTGAGATGAGGGAGTAACTATGGATGAAATAGGTCAGTATAACGGGGTACACACACCTTTACACCCTTCCTGGTGTCACCGCGCTGTTCCTCGAAATACCACCGTTCCCGTTTACTTTCAATGAGCTAAAAGGGAGCTTCCACCTCCACCGCCAGGACCGTTACTCAGCGCACTAACAAAACAAACGTTTGTTGACAAGAACGACACAACAGTAAAACTATTTGACGTTACCGAACTTAAAAGTCACTGCAGCTCTTTCAACATTCATTTACACCACGATACCAGGCCGAAGTTCACTTCATCTTCATTTACTTCAGACTTCACTTATCTTCCCGATTCTCTCCCGCGGCTCGCACACACCCCCCGGCTCGTGCCCCCCGCGCGTTCACGAGAGTCCCTGTCATTAAAGGCACAGGACTCTTTTAGCACCCGCTACAGTAACAAAACACAAACTTTCCAACAAAGTTGTGAAAACAACCTAGGGCTAAGTTAGCATACCGGTAGTTATAATAGTGGCCTGTTAGCGGAGGTATGGTCTGAAGACAAATTCATTGCAAATTACCATCCTGAACAAGAAACTGTTTCGTTATTCACTGTATATTTGGCATTGTCTTGAAATTATTAACGAAACATTAAAAATAAACGAACTTACCTCACAAAGTGTTTGAATTCCACCAATATCTCAAACGGCTTTCCTGCAGCACCAAGATGGCGGCTTTGTCAGAAAATTGAGAAGCAGAGTTACGTACTTGACGTTGAGCGTCAGACCTGCGTCAGTTACCAATCTCTTAGTTAACATTTGCTTAACCAATGATATTAGTCATTTTTCAACCAATCTGTTATTAAAGTTAACCAATATCTTTGTTAAATCAACAAATTTGTTCTTAACCAATGATATTAGTTGTTAGATAACCAATTTGTTTGTTTAATAGTTACCAATGTCACAGTTAATTTGACCAATATTGCCTCAACCAACGAGATTAGTCACTTTTTTAACCAATCTCTTTTAAGGGTGTACCCCCCCCCCCACACACACACACACACTCACACAATGTTTCAATGACCCCATCTCTCTCTCTCTCTCTCTCTCTCTCTCTCTCTCTCTCTCTCTCTCTCTCCCCTTAGTCAACTGCTCAGATAAGATGTGAACAAACACGAGTATCTCTATGACATCTGAGAGGGGACATAAGGACTCCTCATGTCTCTGACAATGAGGACACACACACACACACACACACACACACACACACACACACACACACACACACACACACACACACACACACACACACACACACACACACACACACACACACACACACACACATCTCCATCTGAACAAACATGAGCATCTCTACGGCATCTCAGAAGGGACATAAGGGTCTCTTCATCTGCGCGATAATCAAGACACTTGTCTTTGCCATGTCATTACAGAGATACGGATGAAAAATATATGCACAGACACAGAATAACACAGCGTAGCATGCACGCACGCACGCACACGCACACACACACACACACACACACACACACACACACACACACATGGCCGTAGGGACATTTGAGGCTAGCGAGGTCCGGACCTCGCCTATCGTGAGAGGTTTTTTTTTAAATTATTATTAGGCCTATTATTTTATATGACCAACTGAAACACACAAAAACATTGTAGGAGCCAAAATAAGGTTTTTGTTGATTCTCACCATTCCCCTTTTTGGTCTTCTGTATTAGTTTGTGTCTGAGTGAGTGAGTGAGTGAGTGAGTGAGTGAGTGATCTTGGCCACAGGTGTGTCTGACCCCACCTAGAGGATTGACTGGGGTACTGGAGCCCAGGTGGAGGTGGAGCCCAAGGAGAAGGCCTTAAGGGGCAAAGGTCACGGCATCCAGTGTGGCTGAGAGGGCACACCACAGACATCATATATGAAGACTAGATGCGTCGTCCGCGTTCCCGTCATGCAAGTCGAACGTCCGCGCATGGCGGCCATGTTAGCGCAGCCTGCTGGCTCAACCAGTTGCAGTGAGTTTTTGGTGTTGTATACTCTTCAGATGGCCATAATTCCCTCAAATTTATTTCGATTTTCGAAAGGGTTGGTTTTTTACACAGTATAAAAAATTCCAAACGAAAGTATATGTTTATACATTATTATTATTATTATTATATTATATTACATTATATTATAATGTTCATAGGTCTAAAATCATGTATAATATAATTCAGTAGGCTTATTCAGGTAATTAAATAGATCCCATAAACAAATGCACAAAGTAATATTTTATATTTTCAGTAAAATAACAAATTAACGTTCACCTGTAGTATACATTCTACTTTGGTTTCGACAGCTCCACCTTGTGTTCAAAATGAATGGTGACGCTAAAGCCATCCAGATAGAATTAACTTGTTGCGCTGTAGGCTACATCTCTCTTCCAGTACGTCATCTCTGTCGTCTATAATTTGATGCAATGAATATATCCATGCCGTCAACGTAATGCACAGCAATGGTTAAAATGTGTATTAGCTGTAGGTCTATCTAATTTTTTGGACAAATAGGTTAAGTGGGAAGCATAGGCCTATTACTCTCCTGGGCGTTTTACCCCAGTCTACACTTACGTTTTTAGGAGCCCTACCATTTATAAACACGTGTCAATATTTCAGCGAAGCAACAGTATACATTTTTAAGTATCCCAACGTTTCAACTCTTCAGTTTACTTCAAGTGTAACGGAGGGTCTGTGGAGAGTTTAGGCTGCGCTAATATGGCCGACCTGTGCGGACGTGCTTGAAATACGCGATGACGTATCTAGTCTTCCTATATGATGTCTGTGAGGCCAACCGTTGTATAAGCTCATGCGTAACAAGTAGCCTAGGCTATGGTGTCTTAAAAAGCCATTCGAGTCATTATTTTAAGAAGGCTGCAGCATCAGCTGCTGCATAAAGGTAAAAGCGTAGGATATCCGTGAAAGGTAATTGATTGTAAATTGGAAAGCCTGTGATAAACACTGATAGAGGAGGTCACCGGAACATCTTCAGGTGTGGATATTTTCCTGTTAATTTGGACAAGTGACAAGACTATCGACGTTGCCACGTCTTCGTCAGAGTCAATCGCAGTAAAACATCCACACCTGAAGAGGCTCCCGTGACTACTGTGTCTGCATAGCCGTGGCGCACCAGATGGCTCAGGAGCGCGGAGGATAGGCTACTTTTCTTTCTCGTTGATAGACTTTTGTCTTCTGCGCTTGTGAAGCACTATAACAACAACTACAAACCCCAACTCCGATGAAGTTGGGATGTTTGGTAAACAGTGAATAAAATCAAAATGCTATCATTTTCAAAACATTCAATCTATTCATTAGATGGAGAATAGTGAAAAGACAACATATTAAGTGTTAAAACCGAGAAAAAATATTGTTTTGGGGGACATATGTACTCATTTCTAATTTGATAAATCCAACACGTCTCAAAAGAGTTGGGACGGGGATCAGTGAAATTTAGTAAACATCCAAATAAGATAAAACAACAAAGAAGAACATTTCAAAATGAATTGTACTGACGGACAATATAGGTGTCCAGGTATAAGATCATCACAGAGAGGCTGAGTCACTCAGAATTAAAGATGCAAACGGAATATTTACCATAGTTATTACATACATTTTTGAATTCCCTTTGATTTACCACGATTGAGTGTATATAAGACATATTTTTGTTATTAAAATCATTGTACAGGTTCATGACATCATGAAATATATATTGGCTGTAGTCTCACTCTAGCACTCCAGGAATTAGAGCTATTGAAAATTGACCATATTAAGAATGCTTAATGCGTGCAAATGATACAGGGGTGTAACATTCTCCTAAGCACTTGAGCTCACTTGAAATAGACCCAGAAGACATGGGAAACTGTCCTTTGCTTACAGAAGTCAGCAGAAGTTGTAGAAGTCCATTCTTTTTGACAATAATAGAGCATTGCACATCCTGTGCTACAGTGAAAATGGACCATCCAACTTGTGTTAGTGCTAGCTTCAAAAGTCAGCCTCCATGATGACATGCGGGTGCAGTAGTGCATTGGTTAAGATGTTCTCACTCATCTGTAGAGTTAAATACAGTGCTGAATGGTATAAATGGGTTTTAAACAGCATGAAAAGCCACTCATGCGTTATATTTTGAAGGGAGATCTTCGATTGCTGCCACATAGTAAGGTCAAATTGCATTCTCTACTATGTTTTAACAGTTTGGCTCCATCATAAGGACCAGCAGGTGATAAAATGGTGGGTTTTTGGTCAAGACCTGTCACACTGTAAGCACTACAGAAAGGAAAACATTGCAAAACATGACAAGGAATACACCCACCATTTAAGCTGGCGAAATCATGTCCAAGATAGGAATTAACACTGTTTTTTATATAAAATCATCTCATCGGTTAATGTATTTAACTGTTAAGTGTTGTCTTTTGTTTTGTTTTTAGTCTTCCTCGACATTTGCTGCCATTTATTGTCCCCGTCCCAACTCTTTTGAGACGTGTTGGATTTATCAAATTCGAAATGAGTACATATGTCCCCCAAAACAATATTTTTTCTCGGTTTTAACACTTAATATGTTGTCTTTTCACTATTCTCCATCTAATGAATAGATTGAATGTTTTGAAAATGATAGCATTTTGATTTTATTCACTGTTGACCAAACGTCCCAACTTCACCGGAGTTGGGGTTTGTAAATAAAAACAAAACGTTTAATGCGACTCTAGGAAGAAAAAAAGTTTACTCCAAAATAGGTGGTTTGCACTACAGAGATAGCTATCCCTGTAGTCTACCTTTGGAGGAAAACAGCTGAAGTGTAATTTCATTGGGAGAAAAAAATATGAATGGCTGAGCAACTTGCCATCTGAGGATGTAGCTTATTGTGCAACTTCTGAGTCAAACTTTAATTTCCTTACAAAGGGCTTTACTGACTGGGAGAATGATGTTTATGATAAAAGAAGCATGATACCAAAGCATAGCCATTCAAAGGGTTGGCTGAAAACTACAACATATTTATTATTATACATGTCTACATATTTACTATTTCACATTAGGCCTATACATTCATAGAGGAGGTCCCTATATATAGGCCTGTGTAGCCTATATTTATTTATTTTATGAATATTTTTTTAATTTATATTTTATATTAATCATCATGGACCTCGCCTACTTCAAATGGCTGGCTACGTCCATGCACACACACACACACACACACACACACACACACACACGCACACACACACACACACACACACACACACACACACACACACACACACACACAGGTTTTACCCGTTTTCCTCTTTCAGCCACTAGTCAGGGGTTGCCCATGTTTCGACACATACACCTTTTTTTGTCAAAGTACCAAGTACCATGATCAAACAATAACCAGCTTACTGGAGGCACCAACTGAATGACTGTTCGTGACTGGATGTAATGCAAGCAGTGCATGTCTGGTTTCTCCAACAGAAGGGCAGTTTCAGCTTTGTGTTTTGGTTACCTTTCTGCCTGACCAAAGGCTGCTATAGACTGTGTCATGATCACTTCGCCACCTAACAGGATAAGCCTATCAAAGCCTGCCTACTAATAGAACAGAGCTCTACCTTGTATGTGTATCAAATTATAACAGTCTTTTCAAATATCATAGACATGTAGGCCTACTTATAATAGAAAATGTATTTAATATGTGCAATTTACAATTATAAAAAATAGCTATTCTTATTTTATGAGGGTTATTACCAATAATGGGTTATTTTTATGTATAGCATTTATTTTATTTCTTTTTTAATTGTCATTTATTTTTTAAATATGAAGAGATTCCAGATACACAGTATTGCATACAGTATTGTAGGTGTGTGGAGATTGTACTGTACTGTATATAGGCCAGGATGTTTTGTGCTGACGGCTGGAGTTGTGCAGAAGTAAGCTCTGGTCTCGTGTCTGGAGTCTCTACGACACAAGCACATGAGAAGATGCTTCCTCATGCCTTGGGTTGTCACGGTAGCAGTGGAACTCAGAATTCTGAGCTGCACTCAGCACTAATGTGGAGGGAGAGGGAAGTTGGTATATACCTGCTGCTCGGACTTTCTCTTTCCCTCTCTAGCTTACCTGTTGCTTGGACTTTCTCTCTCACTTCCTATTTCCTGCTCTCGGTGTGTGTGTCTTTCTGTCTCTCTATGCCTTCTTGTTCTCTCTTCCCCATTTCTCTTTATTTTTCATCCCTCATTCTCTCGCTCCGTCCCTGTATCTCTGTCTCTGTCTGTCTCTGTCTCTCTTTCTCTCTGTCTCTCTCGGTTTCTCTCTCTGTTTATCTCTCTGTGTCTCTTTCTCTCTCTCTCTCTCTCTCTCTCTCTCTCTCTCTCTCTCTCTCTCTCTCTCTCTCTCTCTCTGTATTATCTCTGTATCTCCCTCTGCCCTTCTTCTCCCTTCCTCTTTCCTTCTCTTCCCTTTTGTCTGTCCCCTTACTTTTGCTTCTCTCGCTCTCTGTCACTCTCTATGACTCTGCTCATCTTCTCCCTCTCCTCTTTTTCCTCCTCCTGTTTTGTCACCTGAAGTGCCGACCTAATGTTCTTCTCACCTGATGATTTCAAGGGTATTTTTTGCAGTCTCACAGATACCTGGCCGACATAAAGGGCTTCACACACAGTGGAGAGTGGGATTGCCCTCACTGCATGTGCCCTCCTCATCATGTGCTCAGAGATTCATTTTCAAAAGTGAAGAGGTGCTTTTTTGCTGCCTCACGCAGTACAATTCAGAGGGTTAATTCAACAATGAAATAGACAAAAAACAACAACAAATGGGTGTTAGATAAACAAACAACAAATGGGTGTTAAGTAAAACTTTATAAAAGTTGAATTAACCCTGCAAAATATAGGTACTGTGCAGGTACACTAGCCAACGTAAAGGGCGTTAGACGGGTTGGTGAATTGGTTTGGCCTCACTGTATGTGCTGGCCTCATCATGTGCATGGAGATTCATTTAGTGAAAAAGTGCTTTTTGCTGCCTCATACATAACACAGTTTGCGGTATTGATTCAACACTTTAGAATAGGACCATCTAGATGAGTGTTAGATTAAGTGTTGAATTTAAACCCGCAAAATGTACAGCACTATTCAGATACATAGCAAATAATGGTTTCTACAGCCTGTAGAAGGGGACAACTCTCATTTTGGTGGTCCTTTTTTATAACCAAAGCACTTTTTTGCATGCATGGAAGTTTGAATATACAAACAAAAAGGATAATTGCTTCATCTCCCTGGAAATGCTTTCATTCTTCTGTCAATTATATTTTTGGGATGCAAGCACTCCCATATAGTCATTATTATTATCATCATCATCATCATCATCATCATCATCATCATTATTATTATTATTATTATTATTATTATTATTATTATTTAATTTTATGCACTTTTGGCTTTATTGGACAGGATGAAGCTGGTGACATGAGGTAAGTGGAATTAGAGAGAGATGGGGTAGGGTTGGGAAATGACACTGGTGGAACCCAAACCTGCATCCGCAGGTTGCCCATTTGGGCCGGTTCTAGTCAGCTTGGTGCCCTAGGCGAACAATCTCTTTCCTTTTCGTGCATTTAGAAAATTGGTACCGGTAAGCATAGTGCCGTGCATCTGATCAAGCACAGTTGATCTAATCCCTACATATATTGTATACTATGTGCCCATAAATCTTCAACGTTAACATAAATCATTAACCCCTGAAGACACGGCATTATAAATTTGCTGTTACCAGAATGACAATGACCAAGTCATACTGTATTACTAAAGACCCTGTGCACTGTCATAGTGGTGTAGTACTATAGTAGTTCACTTTCAATGTCTATTACAACGTACCTCAGGAGGTACGGCGTGCATTAAGGAGCTACTTTCACTGTCTAATGCTATTGTTCATTGGATGTTCCTAGGGCGCCCCTAAGACATTTGGCGCCCTAGGCAATCGTCTTGTCTGCCTATGCCTAGCGTCAGGCCTGTTAGTAGGCCTACATATAGGCCAAGTCTTTCAACTGTGGTTAACAGCAAACACTTCTGAATATGTTTCCACAAGAAATACCACATTTTCTGTTTAGATAAAAAACGAAAAGTCAATTTTAGGGAAAGGCATGTGCCCAAAACTATGATTATATGTCCTCACAGCAGTGGGCCTTTAGTCATATCTGACGTAGTGTATACAGTCTGAAAAATTCTGGGTCAAAAACAACCCAAATTGGGTTATTTTCTGACCGAGGCCCTGGTTCAGTATTGGGCCCACCTTTTATTTGGGTTAAAAAAATGAACCCTCAGATTGGGTCATTCCTCTAAACCAACTAAATGGGTCATTCTGACCAAATTGGTGTTAAAAGAACCCATGAAATGGGTCAGAACTATCACCACATTATTGGGTCATATTGACTTCTTTGTTGGGTTCATGCTTTAACCCAATATTAGGTGTTTAAATTGCAAGGAGATTTACTAAAAACAATCATGGCATCTCTGGTCTATCCTATTGGCAGGGGTCGGACCAAGTGACCACATCCACATAGTGTCAGATGATGACTTGTCAAAAATGTGTCATTACTCATACCGAGAATATTACTGAACAGAGAGAGAGAGAGGGAGAGAGATCGATAGAGGTTAGCTTATAGGAAAGACTTCCCTTCTTGGTTTGCGCTCAATCCTACACAGAGGCCCAAAAAGAGGAAATGGATTGGAGCGTTTATAAAGTATGCCGGCCGGCTTCGCCTCAGAAAGTGCTGACACCTTCAGACCGTGGCAGTAACAGCGAGATACAGCAGAGCGGCAGCCTAGCATACAGAGAGGAGAGGAGCCATGTGGTACCCAAGCCCCAACACACCTGCTGCACAGATACAGGTACAGCTAGTGATCTAATAGCCTACCTCTATCACTCTTCATTCAGTCTATTCTGCCTGTCTCTGTACTTCATGTCTTTCTGTATATCTGTATTTCTTTCTGTGTTGGCTGCTTTTAAAACAAAATACAATTAGAATTTATAACAAAACAGAAATGATTAGAGATTAGATTTATACATAATAGGCATTGCCACTGTCTTAAAAAATGATCCCCAATGGCACAGTTCAAGCCGTAATGTACAGTATTTCTGAAGACTGTAATTTTGTAATAGTGTAGAGCAGGGGTACTCAATTAAAAGTCCCCGAGGGGCCAGTTTTTCAAAATTCCTCCCAATAAAGGGCCGGGCCGGGCTGACACCCCCCCAAAATAAAAATAAATAAATAAATTAAAATAAAACATGATAAGTCCTTTGTAAGCACAATACACACGCACTCACACCCACAGCAGATATTTAGTTTCTAGTGACAGGATGGGAGAACATTTCTCTCATGAAGGGCCTGCATTGTGGGGTGAGGTGCCTGCCTTGCTCTCATTGCCACCCACCCTTCAGTATTTTTTTTAAATGACATAAGATTATCTGTTAGCCTATATTTGCAGACTACGTTCATAAAGATTTATTTCTTAGTGAGAAAACCAATAAGCCTGAAGATAACACTTTTCAAACACATGTTGCTTTTTATGACTTTGTTTATGCAGCTCTCACATGCATAATGAGAATCAGAGGCAATAATGGACCCAACAAAGAGGATACATAGAAAGGAGAACACCAGGTTTTGTCAACAAGAAAATGGCACATTTGATGCCATGTTGATTAAATGCAAAAGCCAATAATAAATTGTCAAGTTGCTCATAACTTTGTTTGCAGTCTTATGAGGGTCTTTGCATTCCAAACGAACTATTTGGGGACTGTTTAAAAGTGTGAAAAGTTTATTAAGCAATTCGTTTTTAATAGGCTACCAATAGTTAGCTGCCAGCAGAGTTCAAACACAGTTTGCCTTCATTTGTGTTAGCAACTAGCTACAGCTACTGCTAAACCAATTCGAAGTCCTAACACACTGTTTGCAATCAAATGTGGACCATTACTTTCAAAAACGATGCATAGAGAACTTTGTGAATAATTTATTTATAGGCTCTGATACAGTCCTTCCCTTGTAGTCCACCTCACAACCTCTAATGCCCGCGTCGTAGGTGCTTCTGTCCGGAGCCTGCAGTGACTGACACAAAGAGAGAGAAACTGCCTGAGGGGGCGGGGCACGGCACGCTTCTTCATTGCGTCTTGGCGCGATTTCAAAATAAGAGCCGACAGCGCGATCGGACCAAAAAAAAAAAAAATTTTTTTTTTTTTTTTTTAAATTTTCACAATTATTCGAGAGCCAAAAATAGATGCCCCGCGAGCCACAAATGGCTCGCGAGCCGCTATTTGAGTATGGGGGGTGTAGATGATAATTAAGTCTTTTCATAGTACAACATTTCACTGGCGGGCTGTGGCCACATTCTTATGTCTGTGTAGTATGGATGACTAGGTCATTCCACGTCACTTCACACGATTCCCTAGAATTTCCCCAGGTGACCCTCTTCAATTTGCCTGATATCTCACGTCCTAAGTCTTAGCATCTTAGCAGAACCTCTAATGGTCGTGGAGATGAGGCCCTCCAAAGTTTGGCTGTCACGTCCACTTTTCAAGCATGTGAATTGCATACAAATGTTACAAGCAGATCTTGACACCTCTAGCCACTTAATGCACGCCGTACCTCCTGGGAGACGCTGTAATAGACATTGAAAGTCAACTACTATAGTACTATGACAGTGCACGGAGCCTTTAGTAATACATTATGACTTGGCCATTGCCAATCTGGTAACAGCTTATTTATAATGCCGTGCCTTAGCTAGTTTTATATTGAAGGAAGATACAGGCCAAAAGATAGCCATGCCCCATCAACATCACCCATCTATCAGATGGTGTACTTAAAAATAACTATCTTGATAATTTGTGGATATATTAAGTCTTGAAAATTGAATTTCTGATATGCATGAAGACGGGTCTTGACATTTTTGGGATTCTTTCAACTGGCATCACATGGTAGGCTACCTGTATGTAAGATATAAGGCAAATCGGAGAGGGTCACCTGGGGAGGGCTTGTGAATTGATATGGAATGACCCAAATGTCTTCTCTTGATCATCGATTTGTAGCCAACTGCTCTTCCTTTTTTATGAATAAAGTCAGTGTTGTAGTCTACTTTTTTGTAGTGGGATACTGTATATTTGCACATTTTTTGAAGTGGGTATACTGTATATATTTGTGCTATTCTAAATAATGGATCAATAACTTTTAGGTGGGTATACTGAAATCCCTGAAATTTTGAAGTGGGTATGTGTAGACTATACCACTGA
>NC_085871.1:29817848-29825348 GCF_034702125.1 Engraulis encrasicolus
TTCTTTGGTGTTAAAGGTGAAGAATTTGGAATAAATACATGGTGCCTAAAGTCAAACATGGGAGGGATACAGCTCTTATGTGGAGCTGCATGCATGCTGCTGGTGTGTGAGGGCTTTTATCGTTGATTACATCATGAAGTTAAAAATGTATTGCTGTACGAATAACAAATATGTCACCATCTCTCATTGAACTCCATTGATTTTCATTGTGTTGCTTTCCATGATTACAATGACCCTAAACATACACCTAAGGCCAAAGTTGATTTTCTGTAGAGGTGAGAGTGATTCAGTGATTAAGTATGACACCCGATCTAAGTATTTGAAGTGTTTGAAGTGACTTTTCTGCTCATTTTCACATTATGTTCGATAGGCGACAAAACTTTTGTCTTGTGAAAATCTGCCCTGTCTGTGGTCATTAAAGGGTCAATCTTTCTTTGGTGCATGAAATTTATTTTTGTACATTCATTTTCATTCGAGAGGGTTGTAGCTTTCATATGAGTGACTTCTGAAGCCAAGTGATTAATTGAAAGTCAGGTTATTAGCTGTTATTCCAAACAGATGGGTAGGCGACAACTCTTTTGGAGGCGAGTGTACTTTGTTAAAACCAAAGATAATACTTTCTGAAGACGTAAATGATATAGCCTATCTTTAGGGGGGAAAATATTCAATTTAAAATATTGCCTTTTTGGATGTTCGATTTTTAATATTTTAATAATATTAAATGAATATAATATAATTCATACTCGCATGAATGTTGCTGTCCATGATGTTTTATTATTTTTTAGAACCAGAAAGGAGCTTACTTCAAAACTGTCTTTGTGTCACTTTGATTCACTGGCATAATCTTACAGCAAGACTTTCATAGTGATTTCTCCCCTAATATTGGCACCAGATTCATGCAAATTTAAAGTTCATGGGCGCTACCTTGCCACTAAAAAGGAACACTGAGTTGATATAAAATGCAGGTCAGTCAGGCCACAAAGTGTCTGATTTCAAGTGAAACAATCCAGTACAATTTTTAGTGTGAGAGAGTGGTCTGCACCAAATGTTTTGATTCACTATGTAGCATGATCTTCCTCGGGCCTACTACAGTTATCTGGCACTTGGATTTCTGCTTTCAAATGACCTTCAATGTTCTGATCCACTGCCTTTTTCATTCAGGCCCAAGCATTGCGCTCCTGTGTGTTCATGCTTGCATGTGTGGGGTCCAGATGTTAGGGTGTTGTACTGTGTACATTTGATAGATTCGGTGGTGTGAGATGTGGACATAAGCTGCACACACTGCGATGTGGGAAGACAGATGGGGAGGTAGAGAAATAAAAGAAAGAGAGAACGAGATGGAAAGAGAACAACAGCGTTTTAGGGAAAATCAACAGGAAAGAAACATGAAGAAGAGGTGAGAAGGGCAAAGAGATACACAAGGTGTGTTGTCAGAGTGACACAGCAGAACAAGGGCACACTGGTACATTGGGGAAGTATCTGTTTACGTCTTAGAGAAAGAGAGACCACTTCCCAAAATGGAAGAGGGAAGGACAAGGAGAGTACAGGAGTGCCGTGTGGAGGAAGACAGGAGAGCGAGTGCAAAGGAGGTGCGCAGAACTGGTGTGACTATGCAGAAACAAAATCAGAGAACTGGAGACAGACAGGCAGACAGACAGACAGACAGACAGACAGACAGACAGACAGACAGACAGACAGACAGACAGACAGATACATACATATATATACATACAGACAGACAGACAGACAAATGGACAGGCAGGCAGATAGAAAGGTAGGACCACGGACAGACAGAGACAGACAAGGCAGGCACACAGACAGACAGACAGACAGACAGACAGACAGACAGACAGACAGACAGACAGACAGACAGGCAGGCAGGCAGGCAGGCAGGCAGGCAGGCAGGCAGGCAGGCAGGCAGACAGACAGAGAATGACAAATGGACAGAAAGGCAGACAACATTTGAACAGGTAAATGTACAACCACATTTTCATAGATTAAAAAAAGACAAAAGGGAGGAAGAATAGAAAAAGAGTCAGACAGATAAGTAGATCATAAATTAAGAATGAAAGGAAGAGAGAGGGAGAGGTGTGCAAATGTGAGTGTGGCAATTCGGAGTCCATTTAGTGAGGAACGTGAAAGTTTGGTGCAAACAGACCATGACGACTGTTGACTCATGGCCTACTCACCGATGTGTTTCTCAATCTCGCCTGCTGACATTTAAACTGGTCTTTCCCTTTTCAATAGTGCTCACTCACGTAACCTACTCCTACATAACGTAACACCCCTGGATAAATTCCATTTTTAGATGCAATGAAGGGAAACCTCAGCAAATGTCTTACCTTAAATAGGTCTAATGGTGACTCAGTCCCCATTTGGTGCATTTAGAACATGTGATTGGGCTTTTAAAAAAACAGGCCTTATGGGACTCAATGAGCAGAGATCATAGACTTTAGAAGTGTTTTTTTTGTAAACAAAAGACCAAGCTGTGGTCTATGAAATGGAAAGGGGAAGTTGAGATGCCAGTGTGTGTGTGTGTGCGTCTGTGTGTTCTTGAGAATCAAAACAAATGTCCCTCTAGTGACAAATATAGGTATGACGGGTATCTAGGCTCTTGTTCTGATCAACCTTGGGAGGCTGTTTAGTTTCAAATGTCAGTGGTTCTTTCTTTCTTTCTTTCTTTCTTTCTTTCTTTCTTTCTTTCTTTCTTTCTTTCTTTCTTACTTGATGCAGTCTTCAGACGGCGTGTGATGAGACGGGGTCACTGCTGGAGTGAGGCTTGGCCTCAACCAATCAGATGACATCAAGGTCACTGTAGAGTTCACCAATCAGAGGACATGCTGATTGCCCTTGTGTCGTCTGAATCAGAGCACTCTGTTGAGATGGAGTGTGTGTGTGTGTGCGTGTGCGTGTGCGTGTGCGTGTGCGTGTGCGTGTGCGTGTGCGTGTGTGTGTGTGTGCATGCATGGGGGGGGGGTGGTACATCTTACAACTGATGTCCACCTGAGAAGTCTGGCACACACTCATGCACACATTCTAGCCTGATTATCATTGACTTTCAAATCTATTCGAGTCTTGGTCTGACCTAAAGCATAACAATTGTTTCCCAAATGGCATGGTTGACCCGCCTCCCTTGGTTTGCAACTGGTCGAGGCCAGTGAAGACCGAAGTTTAAACCAAACATTGTCCCAATAGAACGTCTCTGCTTCAACCATGTCACTGCCACGAACACGCCTGTACGCAGGGCTTTTGGAGCTTCTCAAAGTTGATTGGTTCCCGTCAAATTGGGTGGAGATTTTTTCCAGAGATCAGAAACGATATTTACATTGCTTTTGGCCTGACTAGAAGCAACGCCGAAGGTGTTGCATCACTATTAGGGCGTGGCCTGGTTACACACACTCACACACACACACACACACACACACACACACACACACACACACACACACACACACACACACACACACACACACACACTCACACACACTCACACTCACACTCACACAAACACACCTTCAACATTATGTTATTTCTGACCTGGATCCATAATCATGTTTGTTACCCATTCGACTTGGACTTCAAGACATGTGGAATGTAGCATACATCAGAGGGATACACACATACACACACACACACACACACACACACACACACACACACACACACACACACACACACACACACACACACACACACAGAAAGGAATTAGCACCGTGTTTGCTTACATCATGATGCTTAACACATGCTTTGTTGCATCTCCCATCTCTTTATAGTCAAAATTCCTATTTTTCCACTGCATGAAAATGATTTAAAAAATGTTTCACCAGATCTTTCAGCGATGATGTATTGCAGGTTTATTACTGTAACCACGTCACAGAAATATTGGGGTCAATCTATGAATTCACTCCAACCAGAGTCCACACCATGTTTATGAATTTAGCACAAATCCTAGAAACAGATTATTTAACATCCATGTGATGAGTATATGTATTTCGTTCATTATGCCTAAATGTTTAACTCAAACACTTTTGGTTTTCTTTTGCCTTAAGAGACGTAAAAGTTTTTATCTTTCTAAAAACGTTGACATGTCTTAAGGCAAAAGAAAATCTAAAGCATGTAATGAGTACAGGCGTCTCCAAAAGTTTTGTTGCCTATCCATCTGTTTGGAATAACAGTTAACTCATTGGCTGCCAGCCATTTTCATAAAAGAGTACCTCGGAGTGCCAGAGATTTTTCAGCATTTTGGGCGTTTTTTGGAGGCTCACAGAAAATTGAGTTCTGTGTCTATGTCAACGCCATACCTATCAAAACACAGATTAGACGCTCATCTGTCAGCAGAAAAAAACGGTGTCTCTCTACCCCTTTCCGTTCTTTCATAATCATCTGTTGAAATGAAGTGGAATTCGCCAAAATGCTGCTTTCTAGCCAAAAAGCTGAGAAAACGCCATTTGAAGTAGAACTATAACTGCAAACGTTTTTGCCCATAATGGCATCGTCCTAACAACTCCAAACCTATCAGATGCTATTACAGAGTCTTCTGTCATCTGTAGCCTGAACAAAAGATCGTTTGTATGACCTTTTCAACCTAATATACTGAAATATAACGGGGGTGGACTCGAAAACAAGGGTGTTTTGGTTTAGTTGCTGGCGCGCAGAATGGATCATGACAGCAGGTGCCCCTAACTCCGGGAACTCCCTCCCTCTCCCTCCCCCTCTGATTGTGCGCTCTGTACCCTCGTTGGAGAACGAATAACAGCTGGTTTATTTCCTCCAGAAATAGTACCGTGCTGTGTCTTGTAGGGGAGGTAGGCAGGCAGCTCCGCTTAGCGTAGCTTACTGCAGCTTCTTTGGCAGAGCGGACAATTTGCAGATTGATGATTAGGCTACTGTAATCATGGTTCTGCTATAGTGATCTTGTCATATATTGTTCAATGAATTTTCTTTTGATAAAGTACTGATCACATATCCAACATTTCACAAGCCGATTGGAGTGGTGAAGGCTAGCTGGTCTGAGGCTAAGTGCAATGCTTTCTCATGTGAGCTGACTGTATCTGACCAGACACAAAGGCTACTCTGTTCCAAGAATCTGCAACCCCCCTGTCTTTTTTGATGATACAGTAAGCTGATCATACTATACAGATCCATAAAAAATAACTAGAATGAGTAAAAATAGTTGACTTACCAAGGCTCCTGTATTTAGGCTTAGTTGTAAGTTGTTAGCGATTTCGTGCTAGCTAGCTAGCTAGCGTAGCAAAATTTATAGCCAAGCATTCCCAACATCACCACTAGTCCTGTGCATTCTCCTGTTAGATGATATTTTGTAAGCATCATCCTGATGTTGTGTAGGCTGATCACATTATCCAAAATGAAAGGTTGCCACACAGATCATCTCATGGTGTATTTTGGGCAAGCTAGCTGCAATGCCTTCTAGCTAGATAGCAACTGGGGGTTGTATTTTGGTCATGAGAGGAAGGGTCTTTTTTGGTCAGGCTCTTGACACTAAAATCAGTAGCCTACCTGTGTTAAAATCAGAGGACAAGAAAGTAGACTACTGTCACAGGTGCTTTACTTTCAAAAATGATTTTGCTATGCTACTTTTGAGATTATAATAGTAAAAAAAGGGGTGTTTTTGTCTTGACATTTCCTCCTGGTCTGCACTAAAGCATGCCTTGACTGTTCCTAAGGACACTTCTGCCACCTACAGGAACAGTTAGAAAATGGCTAGAGGCTTGAAATTGATACAGAAGATAGGTCAGACCGTCCTCGAGGCCTGGCTGTAAAAAAACGCAATTGTCGGCGAACGACGTCGAAGGTAGGGGGCGTCACTATTTGAAATGACGTCACTCGACGGCCAAGGCAGCCAATGAGTTAATAACTTGACTTTCAATTAATCACTTGGCTTCAGAAGTCCACATAAGAGCTGTATCCCTCCCATGTTTGACTTTAGGCACCATGCATTTTTTTCAGATTCTTCACCTTCAACACCAAAGAAGTATCTCCCACTGTCCTGTCACAAAAAAGCCAGCCAAGAGTTTGTCAGGCCTAATTCTGAAAAAAAAGGAAGGCTAATGGGACTCATATCTGATGATCAACTCATATCTGAAGATCAACCATTTTAGAACTGATAGCATCAAAACTGTATGGTGTTGGAGATGAAGAATATGAAAAAAGAAACATGGTGCATAAAGTGAAACATGGTAGGAATACAGCTTTTATGAGGAGCTGCATGCATGCTGCAGGTGTTTGATGGCTTTTATCATTGATTAAACCATGAAGTTAAAAATGTATTGCTCTACGAATAGCAAATATGTCACCATCTCTCAATGACTTTCATTGTTTTTCATTGTGTTGCTTTCCATGATTACAACGACCCTACACTGTAAACATACACCTAAGGCCAATGTCGATTTTCTGAAGAGGTGAGAGTGATTCAGTGATTAAGAATGACACCCGATCTCTGTATTTGAAGTGGTTTGAAGTGACTTATCTGCTCATTTTCACATTATGTTCAATAGGCGACAAAACTTTTGTCTTGTGAAAATCTGCCCTGTCTGTGTTCATTAAAGGGTCAATCTTTCTTTGGTGCATGAAATTTATTTTTGTACATAAAACTTCATTCGGGAGGGTTGTAGCTTTCATATGAGTGACTTCTGAAGCCAAGTGATTAATTGAAAGTCAAGTTATTAGCTGTTATTCCAAACAGATGGATAGGCGACAAAACTCAAATCATATGGATGGGCTGTGATTCCAATAATAATTGACTGGCTAAACCCCGGACAGTCTTGTTTCTATGGTACCTGTCAATGATGTTTTATGAGAAACATTTTCTGAAACACAAGAAAGTAGGCTATATAACATTCATGTCGTGTATGATGATACTCACAGGTTATGATCTAGCTAGTATGTATTTTCGTCCAATTTATTTTTAAGAAATGAAAAGTCAAGCAGCTTTCGGTGCTACGTAGCACATTGTTCATTAGCCTTGTGAGTCAAATGTGTGCACGTTTGTGCAAACGCACGCATGAACACACACATGCGCACGCACACGCACACGCACACGCATACGCACACGCACACGTACACACACACACAAACACAGAGGAACTGTAACTGAAATAATTGTGCACCTAGCAGCCTTGACGCTGACAGACTTTATTATGCTGTAATCCTGTTTCCTGTGTGTGTGTGTGTGTGTGTGTGTGTGTGTGTGTGTGTGTGTGTGTGTGTGTGTGTGTGTGTGTGTGTGTGTGTGTGTGTGTGTGTGTGTGTGTGTGTGTGTGTGTGTGTGTGTGTGTGTGTGTGTGTGTGTGTGTGTGTGTGTGTGTGTGTGTGTGTGTATGCGCGTGCACGTCTATGACAATGTTCAGGGGTTAGATTGCGTCACTCCCTGGCCTTGGCGCTACACACACAGAGGGTGAAATGTAAGTGAAGTGAACCAGACAGTAGAACATTTAGAAACCACCCTGGTTGTCTTTCTTTGGCTCCACAGCCTCCAGGAGC
>NC_085871.1:29827848-29832848 GCF_034702125.1 Engraulis encrasicolus
CACACACACACACACACACACACACACACACACTTCTCTCCATCTCTGCCGTTTTCCATCCGTCCCCAGCCCTTCTTGTTCTATTGTTTGTTCCTTCATAGCAAATCACCCCTTAACAAGCTACTTAAATCACCCTGAGCGCTTTATGGTAGGCCGTAAAATGATTCGCTGGGCCACCAGCCAGGAAGTGACTGTGTTTTACGAACCAATGGCAGCAGGGCACCTCATTGTGACATATGTGTTCCGCCCATAAATAATCGTGCGAGAACAGGCATGGACTGTGTTTGAAGGAGCCAATAACAGCAGGGCAGCTCATTTTTGACAGAATGATTCCGCCCTGTAACAATTGACCAATAACAGGCGTGACAAACGCAGGGGCTAATTGACTGCCGGACAGTTGAAAAAAAAAAAGTCTGCTGCCATTCACTTTTGCTCTCTTAGACAGTGTTGTCACCTCAAATGACGATGATAGATATTAACCCCTTTGCTCAGAGCCTGTGTTATGACTTTACTGCCATGAAATTGGAATGACCAAGTCTCAATCAGTTGCTCAAGGCTCTCAGTAACGTCATGGAAATGTTGTTATGACGTAGTTGAGGTTTTTTTCCAGCAATGAGTGAACAGGCCTGCCGGCCGGCTCATCTGAGCAAGGAGGCGATTGAACTGTTGGAGCAAATGGCGGCAATTTGTGTAATGTTCCTGAACAGCAGCCAATGCAACAGGGGGAGGAAGAGGAAGGAAGAACAGCAGGAGCCGGGCTGGCTGTTTTACCCGCTCCAAGCGCTAACACACAACTTGCACGATATTTCCTCGGTGTTTCGAGTTGGACATTGGAAGGGGCAGTCATGGTGCAGTCAATAAAAGGGTGCAGTTCAGTGGCACTCAGTATATAATGTAACTGTGACACCAATATGTTAGACTGATATTCAGCCAGTCAGCTAGCCAGCCACGTCGTAAGCAATGGAACTCTACCGCTCTATATCCGTCCAGAGCCATTGAATACAATGGCTCGGCAGCCAACCATGCCCCCTAAGACTGTCAAAAGTGTTACTATTTTATGCCCTGAATGCAAAGCTTCTGTCCGGCTACACAGTCATTTCATGCGTAAAGCATTTTGGATTCTGATGTTTTTTTGGACGCTTCACCTGTATCTGACCCACCTATGTGTTACTCTGACGTTTGAACGGCATTGTTCAAAAAATGTCCTTGATGCAAGTCAAATGTGAATGTTGGCTGTCATGAACTGACACCTTGAGACCAGCCAAGCTGAAGATGGAATTTTTGACTCATGTGGAAGAAAAAGACAGTGAAATTTGAAAGTTGGAAGGGTTGGACAGACAGGCTTGCAACTTGTTGGCATCCAAACTCTTTCTACTCTCTTTGTCTGATCTCTCCTTCTCCTTTCCTTTCCTTTCTTTCTTTCTTTCTTTCTTTCTTTCTTTCTTTCTTTCTTTCTTTCTTTCTTTCTTTCTTTCTTTCTTTCTTGACATTTTTCTCCAAATATAGGTGTCAATGTTTACCGGGTTAACACACGCACACACACACACACACACACACACACACACACACACACACACACACACACACACACACACACACACACACACACACACACACACACACACACACACACACACACACACACACACACACACACACACAGCCAGTGAGCTAGCTAGCTATAATTAGCAAATGCCGGCCGCTATTTAATCTGTCAATTAGCCGAAACAGTGGCAGACAGTGAGCCGTTGACAACGGCAGTTGTTTAGCTCCATTAGTGCAGCCAGGAGAGGGCGAGCCTTGTTAGCGGATTATGCTAACAAAATGCCCCCCCGTGTAATTGTGTGTGTGTGTGTGTGTGTGTGTGTGTGTGTGTGTGTGTGTGTGTGTGTGTGTGTGTGTGTGTGTGTGTGAGTGTGAGTGTGAGTGTGAGAGACGTGTCAGTGCATTAAGGCTAATGTAGAGGCCTGCACACACACTAAACAGTGAAATACAGACCCCCACACACACATGCACACACACACGCATGCATGCACGCACACACACAGACTCACACACTAGCGGCCTGTGTGTGCAGATGCAGACTCAGGTTATTCAAGAGTTTCATCCTTCCTCATGAAATGCTCTCGCTTTCAACTGTCTCTAGCCATTTCTCTCTCTCTCTCTCTCTCTCTCTCTCTCTCTCTCTCTCTCTCTCTCTCTCTCTCTCTCTCTCTCTCTCTCTCTCTCTCTCTCTCTCTCTGTGTCTGTCTCCCCATGTTTCTTCTTTCTCTGCTGGTCTGAATTACGCTGCAACAGTATTGTTCTTTAATATAGACTACTGTACGTATGTTTTCATAGACCAACCAAGTCCTACATGTATGGCGAAATGGGAAAGCGAAAAAGGGGTCTTAAAAGCAAGACACAGAAGAGGAATAAGTGAGAAGAAAGCGGAAAGAAAAAAGAAAGAACAACTCTGTGTGTGTGTGTGTGTGTGTGTGTGTGTGTGTGTGTGTGTGTGTGTGTGTGTGTGTGTGTGTGTGTGTGTGTGTGTGTGTGTGTGTGTGTGTGTGTGTCTGAGAGAGATCTAGAGAGACAGAGACAGAGAGAGAGAGAAAGCAAGTGTACGCATGTGAAAGTAGCCAGACGGCGATAATTTACAGTTTTTGCACCATGTCCAGCCAGACGGATGGACAGACAGACAGTTAGACAGAGAGATGGACAGACGGGCGGCAAGAATGTGCCCAATTACATCTGGAGTGCAAACCTGTGAAAGTCTCCCTCTCCTTTTACAGACATACTCACCTGCCTGTCCGTCTGTCCGCCCGCCTGCCTGTCTGATTTCACAGTCTGGTAGAAGATTGCCTATTTGACCATTTATGTGTGTGTGAGTGCATGTGGCGTGTGTGTGTGTGTGTGTGTGTGTGTGTGTGTGTGTGTGTGTGTGTGTGTGTGTGTGTGTGTGTGTGTGTGTGTGTGTGTGTGTGTGTGTGTGCACGTGTGCACGTGTGCATGTGTATGTGTCTGCGTGCGTGCTCACATGTAACGTATACCTCACTAAATCACTCAGCCAGATATCAACGGCCCGTGTGTGTGTGTGTGTGTGTGTGTGTGTGTGTGTGTGTGTGTGTGTGTGTGTGTGTGTGTGTGTGTGTGTGTGTGTGTGTGTGTGTGTGTGTGTGTGTGTGTGTGTGTGTGTGTGTGTGTGTTGGGTATATGTATTCCTTTATGTCTACAATGTATAGCTTGCCATGTATGAAAGCAAAAGGTTTTTTATTTTCAATATACTCTCATTCCTCATTCTCTGCGCTTCTCTGTTTTTCTCTCTCCTTCTCTTTTCCCCCTCCTTTCAGTTCTCTCCCCCCTTTCTCCTCTGTCAATTTCTACCTCATAATCATACTCTCTTCTCCTCTGTTTTCTCTCTCTCTCTCCCTCTCTGTTTCACTCTCTTTCTCTTGTTCCTTATTTCTCTTCTCTCTCTCTCTCTCGCTCTCTCTCTCTCTCTCTCTCTCTCTCTCTCTCTCTCTCTCTCTCTCTCTCTCTCCCCCTCTCTCTCTCGCTTTCTTGTGCTCTCATTTCATTTTCTCCTCCTCGCATGCTTTCATTGTCTCTTTTATGGTCGTCCACCCACCTCCTTCCCTTGTTCAAGAGAGCCTCTGTATGTGAGCCGCCTCTTCTCAGCTGTGTCGGCCACCCGCTGCACTCACGCACACACACACGCACACGCACACACACACACACACACACACACACACACACACACACACACACACACACACACACACACACACACACACACACACAGACTCGCAGACATATTTGTGATAGCCAATTATCCTGCAGACACAAAGGCTTTTCGTGTACCGCAGAATCTGTCTTTTGACTCGCTCACTCACTTTCTCACCTTCTCTTGCTACATTGCTGCTCTCTCTCCCTCTCTCTCTCTCCCTCTCTCTCTCTCCTTTATTTCTATCATTCCCTTTCTCCCCTTCCCTCTCATGTTTCTGTCTCTCACTCTTTCTTTCTCTCTCTCTTTCCTCCCCTTTTACATCACCTCTCACTCTCGATAGCCCATGCAGACAATGTACAGGCCACAGGGTGTGCATAGGCCACACACACGCGAACGCATGCACGCATGCACGCACACCACACACGCACACCACACACACACACACACACACACACACACACACACACACACACACACACACACACACACACACACACACACACACACACACACACACACACACACACACACACACACACACACAGGCCACAGAGTCTACCTTTTCTGTAGGGTGTCACTGTTGACTAGTCTGCTGTATCACTGTGATACAATGACAACACACACACACACACACACACACACACACACACACACACACACACACACACACACACACACACACACACACACACACACACACACACACACACACACACACACACACACACACACACACACACACAAACACACACACAAACACACGCGCACTCACACACACACACACACATGCGCACGCGCACACACACACACAACCACACACACACACACACAAACACACACACACACACACACATACACACACACACACACACACACACACACACACACACACACACACACACACACACACACACACACACACACACACACACACACACACACACACAGCTTGTTCAAAGAGGCAAACACAGTCTGCACTACACCATAGCAGCTTTGGATTTCACGGATGAAGGCCTCAACATGTCACATAATGAACTCACGGACCTTGTTTTTGATGGTGGCCTTTTGCAGTCTGGTGAAAACCGATGTCTCTGCACTGCCCTTCATTTTGTATGGGATTGGATTAGGCCCATGTGTGTTACAATGCAGTGTCGTGCAAATTTTACCTCCAAGCTAGCAGTTAACATTGAGTCCTATGAGACCAGTTAGCCGCCATGTTAACTGCTAGCTTGGAGGTAAAATTTACCCTGCCATACCCAGAGAACACTTGAAAGTACAAGAGAACGGTAAA
>NC_085871.1:29852848-29867848 GCF_034702125.1 Engraulis encrasicolus
CACACACACACACACACACACACACACACACACAAACACACACACACACACACACACACACACACACACACACACACACACACACACACACACACACACACACAAACACACACGAATGCATGCACAGACACGAAAGCACGCAGGTACGGATGCGCACACATGCACACGCACACACATATACACACACAAACAAAGACACACACACACACACGCATGCACGCACACACACACACACAGGCCTCCCATCCTTTTCCCCTCTGCCTCCCCCCTGCTGAGGTCTGGCCGGGCCCAGGACAGTCTGGTCCAGCCAAAGGAACCCACAAAGTGCACTTTATCAGATTAATGGTCGGCTCAGAGCAGGTGTCTGCCAAAATTCCAGTCCTATTTAAATCTGCCGGGCCATACCAGAATACACACACACACACACACACACACACGGACACGGGTACACACACACACATATGCACACATGCACACAGGGACACACGCACACACATACACGTATGCACGCAGAGATGCGAATGCACGTAGGCACGCAGACACACACACACACACACACACACACACACACACACACACACACACACACACACACACACACACACACACACACACACACACACACACACACACAGAGCGCCAATACCAGAGCAGCGGTAATCCTATTAGGGCTAATTGAGTGAAGTCGGCACTGCAGCCTTTTTCAGCTGGAGTTAGGGCTAGAGTTAGACGTTAGCACCAAGTGCAGGGCCCTGAGAAGACAGAGTCCAGAGGAGACTGGGAGGAGGGAAGGAGTGGAAGAGGATAGGAGGGAGGTAGTGAAACGGTATACTGCACCAAGTAGACACACATACATATGCACACACACGCTCACATACACGCACGCATGTACGCATTCAATCACACACACACACACACACACACACGCACGCATGCATGCATGTGTGTCTGTGTGTGTGTGGTTGGTAGATAATTAGACTGACTGTGTGTGTGTTTGTGTGTGTGTGTGTGTGTGTGTGTGTGTGTGTCTGCGTGTGCGTGAGTGTGTGTGAGTGTGTGTGTGTGTGTGTGTGTGTGTGTGTGTGTGCGCGCGCACACGTGTATTGGTGGATATTCTGAATTTGGGGTTTTTGGTGGGACTTTATTGTGCATGTCACATCATGACACATATTTGAGAGACCACACAGAACAAATGTTTTTTTGCCATCCCTCTTTAGTCATGACCCCTGTTCATGCACATTCATTATCCATGCACATTAATTATATCCATCATCATGACATTCATCAAGAGGATATTTTTTTTTTAGCATCCACGTTCATAATGCTACAGCAGAAGTTCATAAAGTTATGAAAGTTAAGTGTAAACATTATTAGCCTACTTAATTGAAGGTTAATAGGAATGAGAAAAAAAAACAACCACAAAAATAGTTGATAATGAAGTTGAAGTATTTAAATATGTACTGTATGTGTCTGTTAGTGATTGAAATGACAGACATTTGATTCAACTAGTGTTTTTGACGTGATTAAACAATAGTGTTTGTGTAAAAAAAGAACAAAAGCAAAAAACGTATAAGTATAAGTAAAAGTATATTTTGTCAATGTAGATGATGTGTCTTAAATATACCTTTAGTAATAGATACCAAAGGAAATCAAACTGTAGCTTGCAGTTGTAATGTGCGGTTCTGTGTGTGTATGTGTGGGTGATAAGGTTTGCAATTAGGGACAGAATGAGAAGGCTTTGTCTCTGAACAGCGCCGCCAGTTAGTATTGGCACCCCTTAATTTTATTTCCATATGTGCAATATATCCAGACATAAATGGAAATATAACAACTTTTACCAACAGGATCTTTTAATTGAAGGTCCAAAAATATTTAGAATAGCAAAGTATTTTTTTCCAAATGCATTTTGTAATTTCAAGCAAAAACATGAAAAAGGGCATGGCCATGAATATTGGCACCCCTCCTTAACGGGTTAGTTTCACACCATTAGACAGCAAAAGCTGCCTCCAAAGGTTTTGGTATTCGTATACGAGCTTCTTGCACTTCTCTGGTGGCTGGGTTTTTGTCTTGCTGGAGTGAACATGATCCTAACCTCAAACCAAGTGTTCTTGCACATGGGTACACATTTTCATCATGATACCTGTGATATGGTCAAAGCCTCCAATACCTAATGCATCAATGGGGTGACATAATATTATGGATCTGACACCATGCTTGATTTTTGGTAGGGTGTCCTTTTCCTTAACCCAAAAGCGCCGAGTGGGGTCATTTATGACCACGGGCACATATTTTCATACACCATTTCTGCAATTTTCATCAGAAATACTTGTCCTTCTAGGAGGTTGTCAATACATATGTTGTGCATGTTGTGAATGATTTTTGTGAACATTGTCCCATCTATATTATGGGAATTATAATCAAAACCCCTGTGGGGTAATTTATGACCCCGAGAGGATCCATGAGATACTCAACACTATAATTTCCATTTTTGTTGTAAATTTCAAACTCTAGTTTTTGTATTTTGTGTCTTGGAGCAGGCCATGGTCAGCAGACCTAAAATATTTATAATAGGCCTATAAACATTTATAGTAGGCTATTAAAATATAATATATTATATAAATAAATAGGGCACCCCTGCGATAGCCAATTAAGCATATTGTGAGGGCACCCAGGCAGTATTTCCTCTATTATTGCTCCATATTTGTTGATATCATGGCACAGTGGTCCTAGACACATGATAAGAATATGAAATGGAAGTCATCCTGATGAACAAAAAGGGAGGAAACAAGTAATCAGTGTAGAAATCAATGCCGTTTTTAGAATTTTCCTTATTATATGGCTGTACAAAGGCTCAAGCATCAGTTGAATCATCTCTTTGCTCTAATACATATGGAAGACACCTTTACACAGCCACAATGTCCAGAAAAAGTTTCAGAGAAAATTTTGAGTGTGCATAATCCTATATGTTTGAGACATGGTTTTGTCTATGTAAATGACCATATTCTCTGATCTTGTGATTTCATGGACCCAGAAATGTTGAGTACCCTAAAGTTGTATTGCAGAAATGTCATCTATGGGCCTAATGGATAGAATTTAGCTTGGTTTCCCAAAGTTTCACTTTGAGCAATTTCCATCATTAGCATACATCTGTATTATGTATGGAATAGCGGACGACGAGGTGTCCCGATATCAAGGGAAATAATGGACGAGGCGGAGCGTTCTAAACAGCCCGACGGCGCAGCCGAAGGGCTGTTCGCTTCGCCAAGTCCATTTTCCCTTGATATCGGGACACCTCGAAGGCCGCTATTCCGCTTATCACCCGGTTACCAGCATTTAAGTATTAATTTATTAATATGTTGATGTAAGGCTTCGTGAGAAAGTAGATTCACCACTGCGCTTTGTACGTTGCCATGGGCACCACTTCCTAATCTAGTGAGACGCGCCTCTATCGGAGGCATGTAAGGACGCGCGTAGAATGTTGGTGACTTGACAACCAAATGCGATAGAATTGACGACTGGGTTTTTGACTTGACAACCAGATGCGATAGAATTAGTAACGGGGTCTTGACTAGACAACCAGATGCGATAGAACTAACGACGCGGTCTTGACTAGACAACCAGATGCGATAGAACTAGTAACGGCACTTCGCCAGAAAGTTAGAGAAGAAGCAACTTGGACGCCCGCACGCCCGCATGACATCATAGGTGTCCTGCTACCGGGGAATAAAGGACACCTGCTCAGCCAATCAGAAGACGTTGCGTCTGCTCACTGGGTGATAATAAGGTAAGACTACTACAGGTGAACGGCTAAAAATGTAAATGATAGATATCACCATGAAACTTTCTCAGTTGATTACTGATGATGAGATAAGAAAAAAAATGTAATGGATGTTTTTTGTATTTTGTTTTTTACATATGGAAATGAGGCATACATCATATTTAGCAATATATCTGTAAGTTTGACTAATTTTAAACAAAAAAATAAAATGTCCAAATTCACATTTTTTGTACTTTAGATGATGGACAAGTAGATGCAAGATGTAAATAAATTTGAATGAACCCCAAAAAATGATTTACAGTACACATAGTGGTATTTCTATATAAACTCAAAAAAATATAAATACCCAAAACAGTTCAAAGTTGACCTTCAGGTCTGTGGATGTTAGACCCTGTATTTTGTCATTATTTCCACCGACTTCTACAGACTTCTATCATAATTTCTTCTCTTACCCCACATCCAAGGATGTTCTTTACAGCTCCCTGTTTGGCATATTTCTGAACAACACAACACAGTGTTGGAAATGGTATACTAGGGTCTTTTGAGATGACCTTTTATTATTTGGGGGTGTTGTTTTTACAAATAATAGCATTTCTGGTGTTCTCAGGCAGCCCCTCTGTCTTCACATTTGTCAAAGACGCACAAATGTACACAAATGTAAAAAATCCTCTCCTAATTTATGTCCTATGGGCAAAAGCAATTTCTGAAAGGTGATTCCCATTTGTTATCTACCATATTTGAGTCAAAATAGGTTTCCACAATGGTATCCAGGGTGCCAATACCAGTGATTCCAGGGACTTTATCTTCTTCAATTTTTCCCTCTTGTAGTTTAGTATTCATTGCTGTTGATCATTTTTACATTTAGTATCAACCACAAGCTATCAATAGAAAAATCATGGTTGACCTTATGATTTGTTGTGAGATATGTTAGCCTGGTAAACCAGCGCCACCCACTGGACATCGAAGTTTTTCAGCTAGCGAGTGGGTCTGGCCTCGGATCTGAAAACGTTTGAACGCTGTGCCCTGAGTCAGGCAAAACCAATCACAATGCAGCGATTTGTTTTGAATCAAAGCGGGCGGGGTTTTGAGGGAGTGACGACGAACCTCGCAACACCGTTGGGAAAGCACATCAACGGCAAAGATCACCGATTGGTCAGAGTGCCAGCACGGTTTGAAAAAACAACAGGTTGTTCTCATCAACAATCTTCGGACGTATCGTTCATCGGGGCCAGACTAAATTACTCTGGTCTCTCATTTAGGCTGGTCTATCAGGCTAGAGATATGTCCCATATTGTGCTTAAACTTCAAGGGTGCCAATACTAACCGGCGGCACTGTGTGTGTGTGTGTGTGTGTGTGTGTGCGTGCGTGCGTGCAGCTGAGGACAAGAGCATGATGAAAACCAGGGGCCAAGGTGAATGAGCAGACTGAATGAAGGGATTAAGCAGGCGTGGTTGTGAATTTTCTCTGGTTTGTTTTTGAAAAGTTAATAAAAAGAATGATTTCATGTTACAATGGATATACTCCAACACATTTTAGATAGCACGAGTACAAAAGCACACACAAACCCACACATACTATGTTACAGATGATAAATAGCAGAGTTTGGCATTGGGCCGTTAGTAAAACTTCCTCCCGAAGTCTCATACAGATGTGATTGAGCTATTGGCCTAGACCTGCAGCTCAGTTGTGTCTCGTACCTGTGCTCCATATGCGAAACTGTTGTTATGACAGGGAGGGCATGGGTACGAGGATTCCAGAGGATTGGATGTGAAGTTGTAGCTAATTGATTCTCTCCCTACTTCATACAGCCGTCCCAGAGTGACAGACTTCAGAGACACATACAGACAGACATGCAGGTAGGCAGACAGATGTACAGACAGGCATGCAGCAAGGCAGTCAGACAGACAGACAAACAGACATACTGTACATATATGCGGACAGCAAGCAAGCCAACCGGACAGACAGAAACACAGACACAGACACACGGACAGACAGGCAGGCTGGCAGGCGGCAGGTAGAGAAGCAGAAAGGCCGGCAGGCAGAGAGATACTGAGAAAGGACAGAGAGTTGGACAGTAAGTCAGACAGTCCAAGACAGCGAAGCCACTGTGGTGAGGAATCCTGCTGTGAAGATGGTGACTTTGACTTATATTGCCTCAAAAAGACTCTCAAAAGGTACGGTCATTCAGACAGACAGACGGATAGACAGAAAGACAGATTAGGCAGGTAGATGGGAAGCATGCAGAGCGATAGACAGAAAAAGCCATCCTGGAATGATCGACACCAGATTGACAGGCAGAGTGCCAGTCAGACAGACAGACAGACAGACAGACAGACAGACAGACAGACAGACAGACAGACAGAGGTAGATGGACAGTATGCCTAAAGTGGCCCATAGGATTCATCTGGCTGTTAAGCTGTAGCTGATTAATTCTCTCCCTACTTCAAACAATCGTCCCAGAGTGACCGACACGCAGACAGGCAGGCAGACAGACAGACAGATATACAGACAGACAGACAGACCCCAAAGATACCCTTGTAGACAGCGTGGCTCAAGGGCCCCAGTAAGGCGAAGCTGATTCACCATGACGGGGAAATCTGTGAAGATGGTGGCTGATAGAGTGTATTGGCTCTCCATGCTTTAAACAGGATGACCCTGAGTCACAGACTACAGAGATCATAGAACACAGAGATCACAGACAGCCGGGTAATAAGAGCACTGCAGGCCGAGGCCACAGAGAACAGTAGTGGCACTCACTGCTTGCGTCAGGAGCAAGTCAACCTGCCCCGGCTTGGCATTTAGGAACGAGATAAGTTAAGGTTAGGGTGGTATTACATGGTAAAGGGACACGATGAGTTAAGTTTAGGAATTGAGGTTAGGTTGGTATGCTAAATCTAAGAGGACTTGACATTAGGCTGGCAGACAAAGGGCAAAAAGAAGAAGAGCAGTGGTTAGGATGCAATGCTAAGGCTTAGAAAAGTTGAGGTTAGGGTGGTATGCAAAGGGCAAAATGAGTTCAGATTAGGGAAAGAGAAGTGTAGCCTCTTGCTGCAGATGGGGTTGCTGGCGGACCGATTCACTATTTGCTGAAAATACTCAACTAGATCATAATAACATTGCTATGACAGTAAAGAGAGCCTTAAGTAATAGATTAAGACATAATAATTAAAGCAAATTTGTTTATCTTCGTCTCTTCAGACCACACAACATGGTTCCAGTGATCCATATCCTTGGTCTGTTCATCTCTCTTGAGACCAAGATAAACAAATTTGCTTTAGATGGTGTCAAGCATGTGTGGCGGTATAACAAGTGAGTTTTACAAAAAAAGTTTAGCATCTCGATAGTCAAGCATGGTACTGGGACTGACCTGGTTTAGGGATGAATGGATGCCGTCAACATTGGAAATCTGAATTACACCTAAAAGAAACATGCATGTCAACATGCACTGTGACTATTGCAGCAAATCATGATTCTTTCCATAGGATTTAATTCAAATCTCACACCAATCTATTTAGGCCAGGTGCAGACTCAAAATGTAAAAAGTTCAATGTAAAGAAAGTTTGAAATGCATACCGATGACCTCCCTTTCAATCCCATTTCAGTTTGAGACGATTCGGGCCAACATGGTCCTACCATGGCTCTACCGGTTTTTAATCTTGTACTCTCTTCTGTGGGTACATGTTCAAGCATTATTGGCTGTGTTTTTTTGTGAATGAACAACACATTTAAGCAGTTATAGACAGTATGTTGTTAACAGGTCACTAATCATTGTGTCAAAGTGAAATGTATTTAATGTTGTCCTATGAAAAGACATACTTTCAAATCTGCAAAAATGTGAGGAGTGTACTCACTTATGAGACATACTGTACATCAGAATGTCATTGAGAAACCCTTACTACCCTACAGTAGTACTACCGTACTATGAGTCGTTAGTAATGCATTACGATGCTGTTCTGGTAACAGAAAATGTATAATGGGGACCTTGTCATTAAGAGTTCTGAAGACCAGTTTAATATTAGGATAAAATGACCACTACGGTCAGATTGGTATGTTGCCTTTGTGTGTTAGAGTCACTGTAATTTAGTTTACATGGAGTAGAGCCAGGGTATCAAGATCAATTAATATCACTCTCAGCATTATATTACTTCCACAGAGCAAATTAGGGACTAACTTTTGGAATGATGTGTTTCTGTCATCGCAAGGTGATGAATGGGAAAGGACCAGCTTGTGTACGTGCATCTCAAATAATGATAATAAACACCAATATAAAGTGTAAAATGGTATGGACTCTCTAAAAAAGAAAAATGGGATTAAAGTTTAGCTCTCCCTCGAGATTTTTTAAAGAAAGCCATTGGAAAGGGCTTGGCACAGATCCGTAGTAGGCGTGTGCTAGCGTATTAAAGTAGCCTACTTTACTACGACTACTACTACTACTATGACGACGACAACCAACCGTGCCCCCACACACTTTTTATCCCATTCATGAAGTACTTATAGTAAAACATGAAAATGCATGGAAAAAAAGAACAACAGTAATTAGGGAGCTAATTATAAGCCTCAAAAATCCTTCTGTTAATTCTGCATTGTGTGTGTGTGTGTGTGTGTGTGTGTGTGTGTGTGTGTGTGTGTGTGTGTGTGTGTGTGTGTGTGTGTGTGTGTGTGTGTGTGTGTGTGTGTGTGTGTGTGTGTTACAATCCCTTTGCTAATTCAGGGGGGATTGTGGTACGGAGTAGGTCTAAGGCGGCTGCCCCATAGTAAACACACCCACAGCTAATCACCGTAGTAACAAGCCAGCTCTACAAATAGAACATCCAGCATTCCGGAATTCTATTTTCTATTCCCTGGACGATGGCCTTTGTCATGACCTACTACGGAGCATGGTCATAGGTCAATGCTACGCTGGCCGAAAGGTTTTGGAGATAGAGAGATATTTTGACTTTTTTCTCAATGTATCTTTCTTCATTGTATCTCACCTCCCCTTCCCACCCCTTTCTGCCCATTGCTAAGAAAGGGGGAGAGCTTACGAGGAAGAATAATATTTCCTTTGTTTCTCCCTTGCACAATGAGCTCTGTGTATTTCCGAGAGATGCCAAAGATTTCAACTCTAGACAGTTGGGAGTTGTGTTATCTTGCTATGGCAGAGATTCTCTATCAAACCGACGCTCACACGCACACACAGCCACAGCCATAGACACTGACACAGGCACAAAAATCAGCCAGACGGACAGACACACACACATACCAATACACAGGAGCTGATATACATGGACAAAATAGTTTCATTCTGTCCCTAACCGCAAACCTATCCACACACACACACACACACACACACACACACACACACACACACACACACACACACACACACACACACACACACACACACACACACACACACACACACACACACACACACACACAAATCCCATCAACAGAACCCCTGTTGACACCGGCACATCACCTGATGCATTCTATTCAATTCTACAGTGTATTGTATTATATTTTATTTCATGGTTGCTAGGGAGAGTGTCTATCTTAAGCTAGCTTCAATCTGCACAAAATCGTGTTTTGATAGCGGGTTGTGCCGCTCATATGATGAGAATTGCAACTGACAATCTTACCTCCAATCATAAACACGGACTCAATGCCCGTCATTCCATTTCCAGTCTTAAATATCAAACATGTTTGAAATCTACACTTTGCGCTTAGGGACTCTTTGAAGCTGCAAAATTCTATCTCAGAAGGTTGCAAACGATAAAAAAACCTACCCAAAAATTGTGTGTGATGGTCCTGGGGGTAATGTTCCACCTTTTGTCATAATTGTCATAATGTTCCACCATTTGTCATTAATCCGAGAATCAGGCTGATGGTGCTTACACACCATAAGCGCGAGACGTGCACTTAACGTGTCCGGTATCAGTCCGAAACGTGTAGAATACATGCCCGCGAGCGGCAGACCGGACATGTCCGCGGACGTCCACGTTCAATGAGCGGGTTCCATTGAAAATGAATGGCTGCTGCCCGTGGATAGAACGTGGACGCTGACTGTGAAGTGTGAAAAGCATGCCGCGAACCTCTCGGACTTGCAATGCTCCCGGACACGTTAAGCGAACGCGAATATATCGGTGTGTATCCACCGTGATAGTCGTGTAATTTGAGCCCGCCTTTACTCCTACTAGTGGTGTTTGGCACTGCCCTTACGATTCGAATAGATTACAATTTTGGGAGGTAACGATTCGATTCAAATGGATTCAATCCGATTTATGCATTGCAATGCATTATATTTCTAATGAAAGCAAGGCAATTTTTTATCAGTCACAAGGCTATGCAAGCAGTCAGATACTGAACAACATTTTATTGGCTGTTGAATCTATCAGTCCTGCAGTTTTTAAGGCTTTGAAGTGCTTTAATTTAATTTCAAGTTTGCTGCTGCAATATTCATGGAAGTAATTGAAATTGAGAAAAATATACCCCAGCGATTATATCATTTGCTAAATCAATTATTGAATTGTCCTGCTCGCATTGTCATGCATTGCCAAATCTATTATTGTTGACATCACTAAAGGCCCATTTATACCCTACGGTAGTTGAGGAAACGGACACTTTCACTTGGTTCCGGGGGTCATTTCACCCGCAGTTTGTCTGTTGATCAAGAGCTTGGCAATGCAGTGAGCTCCGGGGGGCGAAATACTAAAGGAATTCGTGGGGGCAGTATAGTCAAAAAGATAGAATAATTTGTAAAAGTAAACAAAAATCTGCCACAGCAACTATCCATTCATTAGTCAACCAACTCTGTCCTGTATAGGATTTATTGCGTAATGTCCAATTTATGGTCGTAGGCATGAATGCAACTCTGGGAGCAATGGTTGGCCCGGAAAGATGAATTTCGTCCGGTTCCGTAGGGTATAAAAATGGCTTAAATCATACCACCACTTGCTATTGTGTCTGATGGGACTGTGGTGATGAGATAGACAACTTTTCCTTTTCATGTAGCTTTGTCCATTTATCCCTTCATTTGGGTAATGATATGTGTCTTTTAATGATTCTAACATTGCTTTATAACACTACCCTATGTCTTTCTCACTGCATAATGAAAATACACACATTCCCAGTGCGATATGACATCCCAAATGAAAGGCAAGTCCAGTTATGTATAAATACAGCTCTATGACACATGGACTAACCTACCGCCCCTACTGACAGACTGTTGCCCAAACTAACCTCCCCTAGTGAGCACACGCACGCACGCACACGCACACGCACACACACACACACACACACACACACACACACACACACACACACACACACACACACACACACACACACACACACACACACACACACACACACTTGCATCTGAGACCCCCCTGGTACAGGAGATTAGACAGCGTAAAAAGAGGGAGTTAGTAATGGAGAGAGGGAGAGAGACATGGGACTAAAATAAAGAGACAAAGGGGGGAGCCCTGAAAAAAGGCAGAAATGAAAAAAGGAATAAGTCAAAGAATTGGATTAATTGGCACAGTGCAAGGTGGCTGGGCAGAGGCAGAGAGGGTGTCCATGTGTGTGTGTGACTGTGTCCATGTGTCCGTGTGTGTGTGTGTGTGTGAGTGTGTGTGTGTGTCCGTGTGTCCGTGTGTCCGTGCGTGTGTGTCAGTGTTCTGGGGGGTATGGTCCCTGAGCAGTCTCATCGGTCCAGGAGGAGCTCACACACACACACACACACACACACACACACACACACACACACACACACACACACACACACACACACACACACACACACACACACACACACACACACACACACACACACAATTAGTCACTGTAACCTCCGACCTAGAGCTGAATAATTAATGAATAACCGAGGGGATAAAGACAAAAGGCGCGAACGGTGGGTTGTGGGCGAACGTGTGTGTGTGTGTGTGTGTGTGCGCGTGCGCGTGCATGTGTGTAAGACTGCGTAATACATCAAAGAATGCCGGTAATTGGCCAGCCGGCTTTCATTCTTTGCCCTATTTCTTTCAATTCATTGACTCAAAGTAATGGGTTCAGGTTCACTATCAACAGGTCGTAAGCCACAGTGCAAAAACTTCAACAGGCTCCACTGGTGTGTGTGTGTGTGTGTGTGTGTGTGTGTGTGTGTGTGTGTGTGTGTGTGTGTGTGTGTGTGTGTGTGTGTGTGTGTGTGTGTGTGTGTGTGTGTGTGTGTGTGTGTGTGTGTGTGTGTGTGTGTGTGTTAGTGTGAGTCCACAGCTGATGGCTAAGCAGTAGCTGCGGACTTGCCGACACGTTTAGACACGAGAAACGTTTTCACGAGCAGTAGAGTAGTGTGCGAGTTGTGTGAGAGTATTGCAGCAAGTGCGCTTGAGGACGAAGAGATCATTAGCATCTTCATCGAAGACTTGTGCAGAGATCTGAGCGTACGATTTGAGTGTCACCATGCTGGAATATAACTGGTATTCACAGGTGAGTGAAACATATATGCGGTTAAGCCCTCACACGTAGATGGTTTTTATAAAGCCAATTACTTCGGATTGCTTAGATGAACGTTGAATATTTTCATGCTAATTTTTTGCTAACTCCTTACTATGGCCCTTGTTATTCGTTAGATGGATGCTTAAAAATGCCAGTGTTCTCCAAATAAGCAAACCGGATAAAATGTGTTTGGACATGATTACTTTTTCATAAAAATGTTCACTTATTACATGCCTGTCAGTATTTCCCAGACTTATTTTCGCAGTTAGGCCTTTACAAGCATATGTGTAAATCATAAATCTCTGATTAAGAAACTAAATACACCTGTCAGTGCACAATGTCAATGTACATCGCAGATTTCTTTGGACACATACAGTAGTTAAACTTTTAATGTACCAACTGATCAATCCAAGTTCGATGAGTAAAAACCCAGTCACATACAGAATTTGATACACCCATCTCTGAATTAGATGACACTACGTGTACTGGAAAACTGTATGTGCCCATATACGTATATATATGATGAAAATGAGCAACGGCCCTGTTTTATGGTATGTGCCATAAGAAATGTACTGTTCATATTGGAATCAAGTTCTATGTATCTATTCCCGCTCGGAAAACCCAGCCACATACACCCTTTGTGAATCAAATGACGTATCTGTAAATCAAATTACGTAATATGCCATGAGCAATTAAGACAGGTACACGTTGGTCAGCTGCTCTGTCTGGAGTCACTTGTGGGAAAGAGAATGTGGCACTATTTGTATGTTGTGTTTGCTTCGAACAGACTTTCAAGTTCAGAGAGGTTGTCAAGCACAATTCTTATATGTAGGCCCATCACTTAGTGCGGTTTTCTAAAAATACATGTGTCCAGAATAGTCCATGTGATGTAAACAATTTAATTGAGGAGGTGTCAGCCCCTGTACTGGCTGATGGCTGATGACATGAGCTTGATTGGCCATAAGGCATACAGGGCATTTGCCCGGTGGACTGTTGATGATTTTGGCCTGGCCCTCCCTAAATATAGTGGTATCAGTCCTCGTGCCTCAAATATTAATTTTGCCTGTTGTGGTCAAAATAGCTCATAATAGATTACTGCATATATCGTCACAGGCTTCATTTTGTTTGTCAATGCCCGGCGGACGGGTCTTGCCGGAAATGCCCGGCCTAATTGTTTTGTCCCTGGCCAGCCCAGCATCAGATCTTCCAGTGGTATAGTCCACTTAAAGTAACACTTGGTCATTTTTCACGCACGCACACACGCACACACACACACACACACACACACACACACACACACACACACACACACACACACACACACACACACACACACACACACACACACACACACACACACACACACACACACACACACACACACACACACACAGAAAAAGAAACATTCTACAACTCATGTTACTGTTCTGAGTTCACATCTAATCATACTTTAAAACACTTTTTAAAAATGTCTGTCAAAAAAGTGCTTTTTCAAGTCAAGTCAAGTCAAGTAGGTTTTATTGTCAATTTCTTTACATGCACTGGTCATACAAAGAATTTGAAATTACATTTCTTGCTTTCCCATACAGACATAGACTAATCTAGGTAAGGACATAGACAGTATAGACATAGACAGTACTTATACATGGACTTAAGACAGTATGGACATAGACAGTGCTCATACAGACATTTAAAGTGCAAGACTGGACAACAGAAGACTTGTAGAGGACATACATTAAGAGGTATTGTTGTGCTTTTGTGCTTTTCCTAAAAAAGTCCTTTATAGCGTTCTAGACATGGTAATAGTAGCATTTTGAAGAAAAATAAATATTAAAAAGGTTTGTCAAGTACACCAGCAGCAGTGTGTGTGTGTGTGTGTGTGTGTGTGTGTGTGTGTGTGTGTGTGTGTGTGTGTGTGTGTGTGTGTGTGTGTGTGTGTGTGTGTGTGTGTGTGTGTGTGTGTGTGTGTGTGTGTGTGTGTGTGTGTGTGTGTGTGTATGTGTTTAGTGCAGGTAGAAGGTGCGGTGTGCGTCTGTGTGTGTGTTCGTGTGTCTGTGTGTGTGTGTGTGTCAGTGTGTGTCAGTGTGTTTATGTTTGGGTTTAGTGCAGAAAGTGCAGTGTGCTTGTGTGTGTGTGTGTGTGTGTGTGTGTGTGTGTGTGTGTGTGTGTGTGTGTGTGTGTGTGTGTGTGTGTGTGTGTGTGTGTGTGTGTGTGTGTGTGTGTGTGTGTGTGTGTGTGTGTGTGTGTGTGTGTGTGTGCATGTTTTGAGTTAGTGCAGGTTGAAAGTTCAGTCACAAGTATAGTAGTGCAGGTGGAATGTTCAGTCGCAGATATGGTGGTGGGGGATGGGGGGGGGGGGTTGTCAGTGGCCTTGCTGGCTAGAGGCTGACAGTGGAGGGAGAGTGGGTTGAGTGTTCAGCATCTTGATCGCTTGATCGCTTTTTAATAGTTTTCTAGTTTTTTATGGAGAAAAAAAAATGTTTGTGTATGGGTTCATTTTTATCTGAAGACAGATTAAATGAATATTGAAGTCACTTTTATTGTGAACATTTTCTCTACTATTTAATCCACATTTGTAGAGGTATTGAATGGTATGCTTCTGATGAAGACATGGTGTGGTGTGATGTTGTGTGGTGTGTTTTGTTCAATTCCAAAAGGTTCTGGCAACAGCTTGTAAGGACTTTGTTTCTTGTCTAAAAATGACATGCAAGTGTGTGTGTGTGTGTATGTGTGTGCGTGCGTG
>NC_085871.1:29880348-29890348 GCF_034702125.1 Engraulis encrasicolus
ACACACACACACACACACACACACACACACACACACACACACACACACACACACACACATGCTCAGGCATCAAAGAGGAGAGTCTTTACTTGATGCTTGAAGGTTGAGATCCTTGGTAGAGATGATCCTTGTGTTGTTGGTCCTGGAGGTTTGCTCCACCACCGAGGGACAATGACAGAAATCAGTTTTGACTGGGATCGCTTTCGCTAGGGACACATAGTAGGCGAAACGAGTGAGCCGAAGAGAGGCGGAATTCAGTGTTCTGTTCTGACACCTCAACCGTCCTCAGGTCGTCGCGGCAAATCAAATGGAATGGAGCAGTTATGTTGTTGATTTGATTGGGCTGCTGCAGGCGAATTTGCTCCTCATTTGCATAATATTAAACTTGGTTTAATAATTTCGATTCGCTTCGCTCCTGTTCACTGGCTTTCGCTTGCCTAAAGCCCCATGTACATCGAAGGCGAGCTAAGCGACCTGCGCAGCGGAAGTCATTGTTTCTCTATGGAGGGAAGGCGAATAAAGCTACCAGAGCGAATTCGCCAGGAGCGAAGCTTCTTGAGCAACCAGGGCGAATTTTGACGATTAAACTCAAGCTAATCTTAAGTGAATTCGCTATGACGCGGTTCGGCGAAAACCAATTGGAACGTTCATATCGAGGAATGTCCCAGGCTGTCAAGACAGAGCCGTTATGTGATTAGCTGAATCAAACATGTCAGTGCAGCGTCCAGAGCGAATAAAACGAATTTATGGCGAAACTTCTTCAACCACCCCAGCTACCTGGGTCGCGTAGGTACACGGGCCATTAGTCGCCTCTCTCATAGGAATGAATGGCAAAGTTTGCTTCACTTGGCCAAATTGGCGTCTATGTGTCACTACCATTAGAGCGAACAGGGGGCATGGCTAGGCGGTTTGTGTTGGAGGAGCTCAGGTGTCTGGCAGGGACATACGGCTTTAAGGGCCGTACACACGTCGCTGCTAGTTACTCGCTCAGCGAATCAACTCAATAGAATGTCAATGTGTTCCAGCGAGACTAGCAGGCGAGTAGGCGAGTACTGTACAAGCGATGCGATGTGGGCGGATCCTGAGTTGAAAATATTTTATCTTCGAGCAAGGCACGTAAGCGAGTAACCAATTGGAAGGCAGAGTTCGGTACTTCTCGCCTGTTCATTGGCAGTTAAAGCCGCTGGAACTTTCAGCGAACGTTCCATGAAAGAGAGGCGAGTAGGCGAGCAAGCGAGAAGCTAGTAAATACAGCGATGTGTGTGTACGGCCCTTTAGTGTGCCCCTCAGACAAGTGGGGCCATCCCTGAGGTGGTTTTGTAGGCAAGGAACAGGGCCTCGTGCCACTGCCAGTGCAACTTGATAAATAGACGTGTAATATGGGGTAAAATGTACATACATGCAAAATACCTTTCTGAGTTTTGTTAGTAAATGTTCCCTGAGGTGGTTTTGTAGGCAAGGATCAGGGCCTCGTGCCACTGCCAGTGCAACTTGATAAATAGACGTGTAATATGGGGTAAAATGTACATACATGCAAAATACCTTTCTGAGTTTTGTTAGTAAATGTTCTTTTTTTTCCTCAACCCAAACTAGATATTTTTTTAACCCAATATGTGTCATGTTAAAAGTGTGAGCCCAGGGGAACATGTAAATATTAGACAAAATGAAATCTCATTTACTTAAAGTAAAGTAGAGGAGAGAGAGAGAGAGAGAGAGAGAGAGAGAGAGAGAGAGAGAGAGAGAGAGAGAGAGAGAGAGAGAGTGGGCATACTGTAACAGTGCACAGTACACAGTACACTGGGTCACTTGTGTATGTCAGTCAGAGAACTCAGAGATCTCAGAGAACTGATGGCCCCTTTCACACCTACAGCTCGATCTCCAGAAGGACTCAGACCTGTTCAAAAATCCAGGAACAAAATCAAATTTTTAGAGTTAACATACTACTGACTGGATTTTTTAAAGGGATTTTTTAGCAATATATTGGAGAACTGGAGGCATTTAGATATATTTACTCTATGCATTTACACATACGTCTTATCTACCCTAAAAGGTATGGAGTACACACACACGCGCACACACACACACACACGCGCGCGCACAAACGCACGCACGCACGCACGCACGCACGCACGCACACACACACCTTCCAGCCCTTTGGGATTGAAATAAAATGATGAAAACTAAGTATATCACATAGTTTGATGCCACATTTTATAACTGATAAGTTAACTGGAGTGGCAGCAGGCTATGATTTCAATGAAGAGTGCTGAATGTGTGTGTGTGTGTGTGTGTGTGTGTGTGTGTGTGTGTGTGTGTGTGTGTGTGTGTGTGTGTGTGTGTGTGTGTGTGTGTGTGTGTGTGTGTGTGTGTGTGTGTGTGTGTGTGTGTGTGTGTGTGTGTGTGTGTGTGTGTGTGTATGCGTGCGCACTTGTGTGTGTGTGTGTGTGTGTGTGTGCGCGCGCACACTTGTGTGTGTCGGGCGGAGGGTCTGGTGGGAGGCTCTGAAGGGATGTTGAAACAAGTAGTAGTATTCGTGCGTGCGCGTGCGTGCGAGTGCGTGCGCGTGCGTGCGAGTGCGTGTGTGTGTGTGTGTGTGTACTGCATTCCATTCAGGTGTGCCTTTGAACGGCAGGCTTGTCGGCCATGACAGGAGAGGCTAATTGATTTAGGAGTCCAAATCACATTTAGGTCTAATCACATCTGCTGCTGGCAAAGATGACTAGCTGGACTGTGTGTGTGTGTGTGTGTGTGTGTGTGTGTGTGTGTGTGTGTGTGTGTGTGTGTGTGTGTGTGTGTGTGTGTGTGTGTGTGTGTGTGTGTGTGTGTGTGTGTGTGTGTGTGTGTGTGCATGCTTGTGTGTGCACCCGTGTGTAGGTGTGTGTATGGTTGTGCGTGTCTGTGTATGGAATGGTGCCCTTCCAAGCACACAGAAGCCTATCACACACACACACACACACACACACACACACACACACACACACACACACACACACACACACACACACACACACACACACACACACACACACACACACACACACACACACACACACACACAGGTTATTTATGTAACTATCTGGCTTCCTAACTGTTCGCTCCCTCTTCACTTTCCCATTGCTCACCATACACCATAGATAAATGTAAGATTTAAAATGAATAGAGATTAATAATAGAGATTTAAAATGGCACACAATGGAAAATATCACAAGGTACAACTGTAAGTAAACGTATAATGGAGAGAGAGAGAGAAAGCAAATTAAATGAATATAGGGATACAGAGAGAAATACAAGGTGTGTGTGTGTGTGTGTGTGAGAGAGAGAGAGAGAGAGAGAGAGAGAGAGAGAGAGAGAGAGAGAGAGAGAGAGAGAGAGAGAGAGAGAGAGAGAGAGAAAGAAAATTAAATGAATATAGGGACACAGAGAGAAATACAAGGTGTGTGTGTGTGTGTGTGTGAGAGAGAGAGAGAGAGAGAGAGAGAGAGAGAGAATTTTTTTTTTTTTTGAATTTTAAAAGCGCTTTTATTATGAATCAAAAAGCATGAACACTAACATAGACCATCTATCCCAAACCAAAAGACAATCAGTCAGTTAAAATGTGGGAAAACAATATATCATCTTGTTCTGTCACAGAGCAAAAACAGTCAAAAACACACCATTTATCCTTAAAATAGTCCATTGCCCCAGTAAGTTTGAAAAAACAAAAGTCAGCACTAATTCTAGACCTAATCAGGTTCTTCAGAATAGGTACCACATCATCCCCACCCCCACCTCGAATTTTGTTTTTTCTACTCAAGTAGATTGCCAGCTTTGCGTCACCAACAACAAGATTGATCATTTCACACTTTGCTCTGTGCCTTTGATTATAAAAGAAACCAATGATAAAACCCTGGTGAGAGAAAACCACACCCAAAGAAAAAAGCAGAAGGCTCAAAAAAGAAAACAAAGGGACAAGTCTGGTACAGTCCAAAAAGCAGTGAAAAACTGTTTCCCTACAGGTGCAGAAAGGACAGGTACTGCTAACCCCAGGGTTGATCGTAGCCTTAAAAGCATTGACGGCAATGGCCCCATGTAGGACCCGCCACTGTAAATCACCAGCCCTCTTCGTCAAAGGAGGTTTGTACAGTACTCTCCACACAGGCTTTTTCTCCTCAGAGAGCTCCAACTTATCCCTCCACACGGTATCAGGTCTACCCTTCAGGGCGTCTTTGTGCAGCACCTTGACTACATTCCTATAGAGCACCTTCCCAGTCGCTGAATACAAGAATATACTGTCACACTCAGGAAAGCTAAGAGAAGGGCTAGCAAAACCACATTCTCGCACATCAGGAGTGACAAGCATATTAGGAAACATATCAGTAGCATCACATACAATTAAACCCATCACCATACCCCTGAAGCAGACGTTTCTCCTGTAAACTTAGAAGCCCACTAAGTCTCCCAAGAAAATTTGTCACATATCTGATGGACCTCACACCCAGAAAAGAGGCAAACGCCTGAACATTTTGCAGATCACACCCAGCTTTGCATACAACATCACGCAATTGAAGGACATGCTTTCCACACAAAATGGCTGTGAGACCAGGCAGTTCATTACATGACACATCAAGACGGGACCCCAAAACGACAGGCTCCTCAAGCAGCCAATGAATTGAGGGGAGCCCCCCCACCCACTGATGCCCAAACAGACCCCAAACATGAAATAGACTCTGATAAAAAAGTGGCAGTCCAGCAAGGTTAAGCCGTCTTGGATTCGTAAGAAACAGTGCAGCGTCCAGACCCAGTCCACCGACCCCACGCAAGATGCTCAGGGCCAACAGTCCCCAAGCCTGCTCATTGGAAGCCGTGAGCAGTCTCAAGAGAAATTGTAGTCTGTATGTGTCCTTTCTGCTGGCAAGATCTATGAGACCTTGCCCTCCTTCCTCCTTGGGCAGGAAGAGTACCGCTTGAGGCACCCAATGTAGCCCATCCCAGAAAAAGTCCACCATGTCTCTTTGGATGCTTTGAAGGAGTCCACGCGGGGGCTCAGCACAAGCAAGCTTATGCCACAACGTTGAGGCCACCAGGTTGTTGACGATGAGAGCGCGCCCCCTATAGGAGAGCTGGGGGAGCAACCACTTCCATTTATCCAGGCGGCCCTTGACTTTCTCACGCGCCCCTTCCCAGTTCTTTTGAACATACGCATCATTCCCCAAATATACACCAAGATATTTCAGACCCTCCCTTCCCCATAGCAAACCCCCAGGTAGGCCAGCACATCTTCTTTCCCATTCCCCCACCCAGATGGCTGTGCACTTACCCCAATTTACTTTGGCAGAAGAAACCAATTGAAAATCATGGACAAGTTTTTTCAACACATGAACATCATCTTCCCCATTAACAAAAACAGACACATCATCAGCATAAGCAGATAAATAAAAACACTCATTAATCAAAGGCACAGAGATACCCCTCAAACCAGTGCGAAGTCTGTGTAACAGAGGCTCAATGGCAATGGAATACAACATCCCTGACAACGGACAGCCCTGCCTAACACCACGCAGCACCTTGAATGGAGCCCCCAGACACCCATTTATTTTCAGAACACTTTCAATATTACAGTAAAGGACCCTAACCATGCTAATAAAGTCGGAGCTGAACCCAAAGGAGTCCATGGCTGACCACAAGTACAGAAATTCTAAACGATCAAAGGCTTTCTGTTGGTCTAGAGATATCAGACCCACGTTAAGACCCAGCTTCTCTGATACAGTCCAGAGATCTCTCACCATAGCAATGTTATCAAAGATGGACCGGTCAGGTATGCAATAGGATTGGTCGGGATGCACCACCTGGCCTATTACTTTTTTAAGTCTTGAACCCAGGGCTTTAGCCAGGATCTTCATGTCAGAGCACAAAAGTGATACTGGCCGCCAGTTACCAATATTTTGCAGGTCACCCTTCTTTGGCAATAGAGTTATAATCGCTCTGCGGCAGCTCAGAGGAAGGCTGCCCTCCTTTAAGCACTCACACAGTACTGCCAGGAGGTCCTCCCCAAGGCAATTCCAGAATGCTTTATAAAAATCTATAGGCAGACCATCTATCCCAGGGGACTTGCCATTTTCCATACTCATGAGTGCACTTTCAATTTCAGATAGGGTCAAAGGGCCATCAGTTTCAGCGCTACTTTCTTCAGACAGTTTAGGCAACCCATCAAAAAAATTACTGGAAGCTAAATTCTCAGGAATGAGCTCACAGTCATACAGATTAGAGTAAAAAGATCTAGCATAGGCCCGCATTTGTGCTGGATCAGACAATTCCTGGCCAGACTCAGTCCTCAAGGAGTGCATAAGTCTACTCTGACCACGCTGTCTCTCCAAATTAAAAAAGAATTTTGAGGGTGTGTCCATTAGAGCGACACCTTGAAACCTGGAACGCACTAACGCTCCCTGTGCTCTAACATCCAAAAGCTCAGCAAGTGTGCTCTTCTTCCCCTCCAGGAGATCCTTAACACACGCGTCACCCGTGGATAAAGATCCCTGGAGGCCTAAGATCTCTTTTTCCAGAGCATTAAGAGATTTAACAATATCATTTGTGACATAGGAAGTAAATTGTTGGCACAACACTTTAATTTGACTCTTTCCATATTCCCACCAATCCCGTAAAGAAGGAAAAGAATCTTTTTGCCCCCTAAAAATATCCCCAAAAATACATAAAAGTGTTCCTAAAGTGTTCGTTATCTAAAAGTGAGGTGTTGAAGCACCAATAGGCACTTTTTGGTTTAAATGCTTTAACAGATATACTACATGTGACTGCAGAGTGATCTGAAAAACCAGTAGGCACAATATTGCAAGATTTAATTATATTAAGCTGAAATGTGGGAGCATATATTCTGTCCAGGCGTGCAAAGGACACATAATTGTCTCTACTGTGAGACCATGTGTACTGCCTCGCCCCCTGATAAAAAACCCTCCACGCATCAACCAAATCATGATTTTTAACTAACTGAACAATAGCCCTTTGAGAGGGGACATGAGGTTCCATGTGGTTTCTGTCCAGCTTGTCATTTTCCGTACAATTAAAATCCCCCGCCATAAAGAGAAGAGATTCAGAATCTAAAGTCATAAGCACTTCATGAACCTTATCAAAAAAAGCCACCCTTTCATGGCCAATAGTAGGTGCATATACAACAATAAATACAATGACAGTTCTATCAAAATGGGCAGTCACCATAAGAAGTCTCCCTTCCACTAACTCTTGGGCACAACAAGAAAGTGGAAGAGAGCCTTTAGAAAACAAAATTGCCACGCCCCCGCTCAATGCAGACCCATGGCTAAAAAAAATCTGACCATCCCATTCTTTCTTCCAGTCAACCTCATTTACTTTATCACTATGTGTCTCCTGAACCATTGCAACATTAATGCGCTTCAAATTAATGAAGTCAAGGAGTGCCAGCCTTCTCTTCATATCCCTAGCACCATTTAAATTAAGTGTTGCAATGTTCAGCGTGTTTGCCATAATATGTTATGTCTGAGAAGTTGACGTGGCTCCCTGCCTAACTTTACGACGCAATATGCCCAAATGTTTACGGAGGCGCGCAACCTCCTTTGAATCAAACGCCTTACTCTTTATTAGGCAGACTGTATCATTAATAAATTGACAGCGGTCAGGGAAGAACTGTTCCACTTCGACGTCGCGTTTCCCCTTCGTGTCGCGCAGAAATCGAATTATGTCATCCGCTGTGTATTGTACCATCTTCTCCCCACCAAATTCAGTAAGATCACTCAATGAGCCCATCGACATTGTCGAACACACCGAGTCATCATCACTATCACAGTTTGCGCTGGCGGAGTCAAGTTTCTTCGACTTAGATGGATTACAATCAGTATCAGTATGCCTATCCTTTCTTTTAGGCGGCTTGAACTCACAGTCCATTCTCTCAACTTCTTCAGACAGCGCGTCCGAGCCTACACTACCGGTCGCGCTCACTTTACTCAGAGCATCGAGCTCTTTGGAGATCATGTCATTAACGGCTGCGTTACTCGGGACAGGTTCAGACGAGGATAAATCACCATCAACATCTGTGGCCACCGCGACCTTATCTGTGGCAGATGTACTGGCCAATTTAGGTTCACAGACAACATCAGCCGATCTGACGGCTTCAGTCAAAGACGAAGTAGTCTGGGATGTCAGAACAGCAACGGGGGGCAGCGGGTCAGTATTGGGGGTAGGTAAAGGATCATTGGGAGCCGCAGGCACTGGAGTTTGGGAAGGCACAGTCGACGCACCAGCAGCGGAGGTACCAGCTGAATTGCCAGCACTCCTCTCGGGTTCAATTACTGTAGATGGTGGTTGAGCTCCACCCCGCTTTTTACGCGGACAGTCACGAATCACATGGCCTATCATGTTACAGGAAAAACACACTAAAGCGGTGTTGGACGTTACATAAACTGTGTAGTCAAAACCATCAACCCTCAATTTAATATGTAGATCAAGTGGCACGTCATCTTGGTCCAGCACCATGTATGTCTGCCTTCTAAATGACACGACATGTTTCAATAAGGGCGACTTACATCCCAAAGAAATCTTTTTCAACGGGGAAACAAGTCTACCGTAACGCTGCAAGTGCTCCTCAATTAGACTATCGTCAATGAAGGGGGGGACATTAGATATTATAATCTTCGTAGCCGGAGTGCTTAGAGGCAGAACAGGTGTAAGCGTATCATTTAAGACAATGCCCGAAGCAATTACCTCCCGAGCTTTGTCAACCGACCCCAAAAAAACAATAACCGCGCTGTTCATGCGCGAGGCTGATTTAATGTGTTCATGGCCAACTATGTTGCCTATAGCCAGGCTACAGTCCTCAACACTCGCAGAGCACTGAACTTTAAAGTGTTTATGAAACGAAAACAAACGGTCATTCCCATTAAAGCCTTGTTTTTTCTGATAGCATCGATGAGACTTTGAACCCAATCATCCTGGAGGAACTTGTGAAAATGGCAACTCAAAGTGTGAATTCTGTGAAATTTGGTGTGACTAATGAGCTGGGCTGTGACATCATAGAGGGGAGTCCCTGGTTTGCTAGTATGGCGATCTGAGAAAACAACACACATTTGATGGACCCACATCTTATAAAGGAACCAAAATTCTGATACAAACATCAGCGTGTCGAAAAACCACACATCCAACCTCATGAGAAAAAAAAACAGCAGCACAAATCTATTTCAGATGCACTGATACATCTGCAGAAAGTGACATGTCTGACAGGCGAAGTGACGATTGTTGACATAGCCTGACAGTTCGTTTTGTTTATGGTTACGGTTGCTAAGGGCGCTTTGCCATGACCCACAGATGACATGGCGTGTGTATTTGTTGACAAATGGGGGGCATTTTGATTCAATTGCGCGATATAGTGTGATTGAAATGCATGTAGGCTACATGCAAAAATATCATCAACTAGAGAAAAAACTGAGGTATTAGGCTGTTGGAAAAACGCCCTATATAGCCTGAGTCCTCAGCATATTTTTAGCGTTTATCATTATTATTATTTTTTGTGCTCAAAGTCACAGGCGTCGCGTGTCCCTCAGCCGGACTCTGAGGACGAGGTGTGTCCAAACGTCAGCCACACGTGCACCACAATACTAAAAACAAACAATCAACGCTTCAAAGTAGGCCTATGCTATGTGCATCTCTGTTTATTCGCTAAGCAGTAGCAGGACTTTTTCTAGGATTTTTTGGCATGAGGGAGCATCATGGCAGGTCACAGGGGGTGAAGGGGGGTGTTCCCCCCCATGAATGAGACATTTATTAGGGGCGCTCAAATATATATATATATAAAAATAAAAGTATGAGGGTGCACCCACGGAGGTATGAGGGTGGAGCGCCCCTATTTCCCCGTTCAGAAAAAGCCCTGAGTAGCCCAATCTGTGAGTTGGCTGTCCTCGACTGAGAGCACCACGCTGATGTGCGGATATCCTCCCAAAACCAATTTATTGACCAGTTGAATGGCAATCAATAAAAAGTGCAT
>NC_085871.1:29897848-29902848 GCF_034702125.1 Engraulis encrasicolus
TTGCGTACAGTACATCAAACAGGGATACACATAAGGCCGAAATCAAGCTGAAACACTGAAAAGAAATAATGATCACACGTAAACATTCTGAATTTAGCAATGTTGTGGGAATATTCTGGTAGCACACCGGCCCTCAACACATAACATACGTATATTACATTTAGCAGACACTTTTATACACATGTGAATGGACAATTAAAGACAGTCGACTGACAATGTTCTGTTTGAAACCAGAATATATTCTGTGCATGTAACTGCCCTCACATCTCACATTTAGTCTGAGTGCCTGGTGCTCGTTCCCGCACCTAATCGCGAACCGGCCGCTACGTTCACGCTGCAGATCTTTGCGTTCATGAACCGCAAAGTTGGTTCGCAATGCAAACCGCAAAATGCGTAGTTATTCTCTGCTAACCGTAACGACAACGTGGAGGTCAGTAGGTTCATCCGGGTCAGGTACAGAAAAAGTTCAGAGCCCAGTATGAATGCGGGTGGTTCGCAGGTACGCACTTTAATGCCGAACAGAACTGGTACGGGCACCGGCACCAGCACCAGCATCGTTCTGGGGTGAATTTCTTGAAACCAAAGTTGCTTACTACATTAGCTACTTCGTTGCTTTCAATGCATTTTCCCATTGGCAACTACCGAAGTTGCTAACAAGCTAGCAACTTCCCTTTTGAGAAACTCACCCCTGGTCGGCCTGAAAACAGTAAATGTGAATGCTGATCAGCTGTGACACAATGAGGGGTGCGTGTGAAAAACTGATCGCTGCCAGTACAGCCAGGGTGTTATCCATTATTTCAGCAACAGCAGTTTGTTCGGCCAAGTCCCACTTTTCCTGAAGTGAAAGCAGAACTTGTGTAACACTGAAACAACAAAGCATTGAGCAACCTTACAAACCAGTCTTTTAAAAACGACATCATTGTAACACCTAGGGCAGTTTGAGTGTGTGTCGGTGTCAGAGAGAGAGAGAGAGAGAGATAATCTGTGTACAGAAGATACTTTTTGTAAGAAGAGCATTGAATGAAACAACTGTGATCGCTGGGAGTGTGTGTTTGCATGTGTGCGAGTGTGTTTGTGTGTGTGTGTGTGTGCGTGTGCGCGTGTGCATGTTTGTGTGTGTGCGTGTGCATGTTTGTGTGTGTGTGTGTGTGTGTGTGTGTGTGTGTGTGTGTGTGTGTGTGTGTGTGTGTGTGTGTGTGTGTGTGTGTGTGTGTGTGTGTGTGTGTGTGTGTGTGTAAATAGGGTCACTTTGTAAGCAGCAGCAGAGTGAATGCACCAGCTTCTCCGAAAAGGTAATTCTGACAAAAAATTGCTGAAGCTGGAAACTAATGCAAAGCTTTTTAACGTCTAGTTATAACTTAGCTTCTACTTACAACTGAGTCTACCTACAGTAGACAGCGACTGCCAACACAAGTTTCTTGTTTTAATTTGCGTGTTAGGTTTTGAAAACAGAACGGCCCCCACGAAATATGTAATTCCCTCAATTAATCATGACTTCCTAAATGAAATTCTGCGAACTAATTGCTTCACGAGTAACGATTAGCCTAAGAAAAAAAGAGGGCCTTGCATGTAATTCGATTGCTGAGCGTACCACGTTAGCACAGTTAGACTAAATTGATTGATTTGGGTGGGCAACTGTGCCTAGATGAAGTAGCATTTTTTTGCTATGGAGACAAATTCAAGCTTGACTGTTTCCTGTGTGAGACCAAGGTCTTCACTCAGTGCAACTCCGATAGAGTAAAACGGTTAAAAGGCAAGTCATTAGAAAGCCTTTTACATCAAGAGTAATGTGAGCATGGTATACAGGAACTGTGAAAATATCATAGGCCTGTACAGTATTGACTCATGTCATGAAAGTAATGACTCTTCACTCATACTGTATGTACTGTATAAGCACTGGTATCAACTGTCATTTGTTTTTTAAAGTGTCAAGTTGACATTATTTCAAATGTAGACAGTTGATGATGGCAGCCATGAATATCACTGAAAGGTTTTTATTTAAAGGGTATAGAGCTTGAAAATGAAGTCACCTCTTAAACAGCATATTTGTAGCCCAGCGCATATAATGGCTGAAATCAGAAGATATTTACTCGCTACCATGTTGTTAGATCAGGGGTCCCCAAACTTTTTTCTCTGGAGTCCACATTATCATTCCTGACTGTGATCAGGGGCCGGGATCAATCATGTGGGCTGTATACTAGGCCACTACCTGTTATAGCCGTAATTTCTAGCACAAAATAGTTCATCATTACAAGTGATTTGCAAAAGAAGTGAGTACTTCACATGTTGTTCAATCTGAAATGTCACAGGTCTTGCTTTTAATTTCTAATAACCATGTAAAAATAGCAAGGAAAGGTTAGAAAAATATGGTGATTGACAGTTTATGAGTGATACAAAAAAAATGGTAGGCCTGTTTACAGTGAGATGAGAAACTATCAAGACATGAAACTTCTAGTTATTCACACTGGGTTAGTGAAAATTAAGCTGTAGATTAAAAAATATAAAATATTTAAAAACTATATTTTATCTTTTTTTTCTCTGTGAGGATAGCTTCTTTGGGCCAGTTCAAATGGTGAGGTTCAGAAAGGTGGAGGGCCGGTCAAAGGGGCATGGCGGGCCGCATCCGGCCCCCGGGCCTTAGTTTGGGGACCCCTGTGTTAGATGGTCAGCTTAGGTCCCGTGAAATGCGGAACTAAGGGGCGGGACTTTCAAGCCCTATATCTGTTATCCCAGCAGGTTTACTGTGTTATATATTGGGAAATATTGGGGTAGGAACTTAAGTTATATTGGGGTTGCCCCACCGGGCCTAGTTAGTGTGGGATGTCCCAGTTTGTCCTGTGGTTTTGCCGGGCTATCTTCTTCAGTAAAAGAATGACCAAATAAGTGACATGTCTCCGTTTGGATTGAATGGATGTACACTACACACTTGGTTACTACATATTGCAGCTCCTTTTCTGAGTTGTCTGTATGAAAAAGAGTCGTCCTCGCTGTTTTTTTGTTTTTTTTTGTTTGCTGATGTGTGTACTATTTAGCTAATTTGGATTTTGTCTTAATCTGCTTTTGAATGTCCAATTCTGTCCGAAACATTCGTTTTCTTACAATGTGCTACTCAACAAGTTTGATAGTGTAATGTTCTTACATGTTTCATTTGACCTTTTGTAAGTCCATTTTTCTTTCATTTACAAAGCGCCAATTAAAACCTGACAGAAGCCATCTTTCAGACTTGTCAGACTTGTCAGGGTGTAGCCTACCATTGGACACCGCTACATATGACAAACATCTATGATAGACTTAAATATTCTCTGTGTGTGTGTGTGTGTGTGTGTGTGTGTGTGTGTGTGTGTGTGTGTGTGTGTGTGTGTGTGTGTGTGTGTGTGTGTGTGTGTGTGTGTGTGTGTGTGTGTGTGAGAGAGAGAGAGTTTGTGTGTGTGTGTGTGTGTGTGTGTGTGTGTGTGTGTGTGTGTGTGTGTGTGTGTGTGTGTGTGTGTGTGTGTGTGTGTGTGTGTGTGTGTGTGTGTGTGTGTGTGTGTGTGTGTGTGTGTGTGTGTGTGTACTACACCAATCTACCTTCGTGAGGCCACTGCTATTGGAGCACACCCACATGCTGGGGCCTTCGTCATGTGGGCCCCACATGTTTGCTGGGGTAGTTTTGTTGTTACTGGTAAAAGTAAAAGTATAAAAACATTTCCTCACTGACAGATTAGGGTTACTATGAATGGAAGGGCCCCACAAAGATAGGGAGGGACCCACAAGGGCCCCATAAAGATATTAAGGCTGGACTGGTTGTGTGCATGTGTGTGTGTGCATGTGTCTGGGTGCGTGCGTGCATGCATGCATGCGTGCGTGTGAGTGCGTTGTACATCCTTCCTTAACACAGAGGCATGCCATTGTCTGTTGGTCGCATTATCTGGGCTGTGGATCCATTGCCACTGGAATCAAATTAAAAGGCCTAAAGATTTAATAAGCGTGTCTCCTGCACTTACAGTTGAGAGAGAGAGAGAGAGAGAGAGAGAGAGAGAGAGAGAGAGAGAGAGAGAGAGAGAGAGAGAGAGAGAATGAAGGAAGTTCTGTCTCAATGCTATATTGTGTTGATCCTACAGATATCAAGTACCTGTCTTAATTACGCTAACCACACTTTGGTCATATAGTGTTATACAGTAATTGCCAATAAAAGTCAACCAAGTTAATAGCCTATTTGAGTTAACAATTTTATTGAGAGTGACATGAGACAGAAAAAGAGGAAGAACAATGGCATATGAATGGAGAGAGAGAGAGAGAGAGAGAGAGAGAGAGAGAGAGAGACTAACTTTCAAATTTAACTTTCAATTCACGAATGATCATCCCCTTTCCCTTTGATCATTCTTTCACTTCTCTCATATGTTTCACTTTTCACCACAGTTGTTCTGTTACCAGTCATATTTGTTGCTTATTCGCCATACACATACACACACCAAAACTGAGATGCACCAAGGGCACCATGATGTCTAGTAAGGATAGACTGATATATATATATGTATATCGGTTCGATATTGGGCCGATATTTGCATTTTTTAAGTGTATGGATATCGGCCGATACGCGTGTGGTTTTGGCAGATTCGCAATATTTATTATTTTATGTCATTCTGTTTTTTTCAAAAGCACCAAGACACTTGATTTTTTATGACTTTATTGTTAGACATTACTTTATTGTTAGAGTGGTTGTTAAAATGTTACAAGTTCTACCTCAATTTGATAATATTAAAGGAATGTTTATTTTTAACTTGAGACCTGGAATATTTGTCATCTTTTTTAACCTTTTTTTAACCCATATCGCCCCCAAATATCGGGTATCGGAAATCGGGTATCGGCCAAGGGTGATTGATGAAAAAAAAAAACGGTATCGCATCGGCCATTAAAAAACCTGTATGGGTTGACCCCTAATGTCTAGCAACGGTCATGATGGTGGTGCTAAACGTACATGAAAAAGATAACATTTTTGAATGGGCTGCATAACTTCTGGA
>NC_085871.1:29905348-29907848 GCF_034702125.1 Engraulis encrasicolus
CTACTACCTTCATCCCTCTCGTTTGCTTGTTTGTCAAGCAGGAGCAAGGGAGTGAGTTGAATCTTTGCTGCAAGTGGCGACCAAGGTGGCCAAGTTTACCAGGACTTTTAATGACTGACAATTCAAGGACTCTTTATTGATTTCCGTAACTCATTCAAAAAAAAAAAACCTCATTCCAAAGAAACCCATTTCAAGAGAAAGAAGCAATCGGTGAAATCCCAAGACTAAAAACACGGAAGGGACAATAAGAAAAGAGAACAATCGTTCTTGACGGACAAACGATCGGACTGAAGTCGAGCGTGTGCTGAGAATGCCCCATTTAACAGACTGTAGCTACTACAAGATGAGAGACGCAGCGCGTGTGGCCAACGTAAGGAACCTTTTTGCTTTTGGGTGTTCTACTACACGTCTCGCCTTCGCACCGAAGGGGACTAGTTAAGCAAACAGGGCCGCCGTTCGTCCTTTTGCCACTGATGGTTTAATTTTTTTACATTTTTCCTCCTATTTTTTCATAATTTCATTTTTTAAAAAAGTTATTTTTGGCTACTGACTGTGTCTTGGGGAGATTGGTGGTGGATCTCGTAGTGTCTCGTATGTGGTTGTATACTGTAGCCTTTGGCTATCTTCTGACCTAGCCTGGCACTTTGTTGCTGTCTCTCTCTGCCTTACTGACATACCGGACCATAGGCTGTCACCTTCAGCACAGTCAGTGAGTGTCTTGACTGTCACTGTCATTTTTTTTTTACAGAGAATCTGGAGGCTAGTTTTTTTAGGTTTTTTTTAGATATATTTGTTTTTGCAGGAGTTTTGCTTCATAACTTCATAGGGGGAAATGTTTGAATGTGTGTGTGTGTGTGTGTGTGTGTGTGTGTGTGTGTGTGTGTGTGTGTGTGTGTGTGTGTGTGTGTGTGTGTGTGTGTGTGTGTGTGTGTGTGTGTGTGTGTGTGTGTGTGTGTGTGTGTGTGTGTGCACACGTGTGTGTGCGCATGTGCACATGTGTGTGTGTGTGTTTACAGTACATAATGTTGCTGTGTGTAGCCTACTGGAAGTCTTGTGCACTGTACATGTAGTAGAGTCTGTCTCTCCACAAAGCTACACTAGCTTATGTCCTATGTGCACGATGGTGTGTGTGCGCATGTGTGTGCGTGTGTGCATGCGTGTGTGCTTGTGTGTTGAATGTACAGCATACAGAATAGAGACAACAGTGTATACTGAAAACAAGTCTAAAAAAATAAGTCTAAAACGCCCACCATCTCTCTGTCTTTTCCTCTGTCCTTCCTTCCCTCTTCTCTCTGGCCCTCCATCCCTCTGTTGCTCCATCCCCCATCCACCCCTCCACCCTTTGCGCCTCACCTTTCCCTCCTCTCCCCCTCTCCTACCCCTCACCTGTTCTTGTCCCCCCATCTCCTCCCACCGCACCCTGTCCCCAACTGTCCGACCTCTCCACCCACTTGCCTTTCTGTCCAACCCCCACACATGTACCCCTTACCTGTCCCCCTTACCTTCATCCTCCACTCCACTCCACTCTGCCTGTCCTCCTCACCTGCCCCCCTGAAACCCCTCACCTGTCCCCCTCTCAGGTGCAGAGCCACCTGGACAGCCCCAAGTACCACCTCCACCAGACGCAGGCCCAGGCCCAGGCCCAGGCCCAGCAGGTCATTTTTTTATGTTATTTTTTTATGTACATTTAAGTTTGCTAAACACATGTGTGTGTGTGTATGTTATACAGTTGTTTCATGTCTACATTGTTAACTGTTTATGCAGCCATATATTATGCATGTTTTATGTCCTGTCATTAAATCTCCTTGAGATACGTATGAACTGGAGGCGTTTTTGTTTTTACAGTAGCATTTTTTTGTAAACACACACACACACACACACGTGCGCGCGCACACACACACACACACACACACACACACACACACACACACACACACACACACACACACACACACACACACACACACACACACACACACACACACACACACACGAACACACACACACGCACACATTTATATATCTAACTCTGTCCTATCTTACCTTGTCCAGCAGGTGAAGCAGTACCTGACGCTAAGCTCCAAGCTTGCTGGTCAAGGACAGAGCCAAGGCCACGGGGCCGCCCACCCCCACACTCTCCCCCACAGCGGGCAAGGCCTGGGTGCCGTGGCAACCATGCGGAATGGACACCTGCCCCTCAAGGGAGAGGGCAGCACCCCAGGAAGCCCCGTCACTCTGCTCACCCTGGCAACCAGTAACCATGACAGCGAGGTCAGTTGATACAATTTGGTTTCGTTTTGTGTCTATTATTTTGTGCATATTTTGTGTACTTTATTGTGCCGTGTATGTGTGCTTATTGTTTTGCGGACTTGTGTATTTTGTGTTGAGTGCGAATATGTGTGTTGTTACGCCCGCATAAAATGTATGTTGTATACATGAGTATAGACGTGCATATTGTGCTGTGTACAGTAGGCCTATGTGTGGATATTTGTGGTCAAAG
>NC_085871.1:29915348-29925348 GCF_034702125.1 Engraulis encrasicolus
GTGTGTGTGTGTGCGTGCGTGCGTATTGGGGTTGTCATCACTTACATGAACTTTGTCTTGTTTTGTCTTGTGTTTCCAATTTCTACAGAGCTCGACACCAGAGTGATGGCCAAAGAGAGGCAGAAGAAAGACAACCACAACCTCAGTACGTGTTTCATTATTACGTTTAATCTTCATTGCTCATGGATGAAATGTATAGCATATGACAATAAACCACCTTGCAATATTCTAATCTTGTACTCTATACCAGTCTTGGTTAATTTGATCGTATTGAAGAAAACGTCAAATTGAAGATTATGAAAGATAATAACATAATTAGCCATTAATAATTAGTCATTTATTGCGTAATAGTAAATATAAATGTATTTCATCTGTTGTACAGTTGAGCGAAGGAGGAGATACAACATCAACTACAGAATCAAGGAGCTGGGGACGCTCATCCCGAAGTCCAATGACCCGTGAGTATCTGTGTGTTTTGTTTACGTGCAGAGGTGTCAAATGTAAAACTAAAAGCAAAAAAGAGAAATAGTTTCCTTCCAACACAGGTAATCTGGGTAACCAGTAGACCTGTGTCAGAGGTTCTTTAAGTATATCTCTCTACTCTCTCTGCCTGTGTACTTGTCTGATGATCACCTGACTCTGCACTGGTTGGATGAAGTTTTTGATGTGTTCCTGTTTGGCTTTTGGTGTTTTTCAGTGACAACACAGTCTCCATCTCCCTCATTAGGTACAATTGAGTAAATGGTGTGACAGCTATGTAATATCATGTGCTAATGTTGTACTTACGCCATAAATTTCAATCCCTCAGTCAATTTGAGTTTGACACCCCTGCCTAACCGCACGACTGCCCATATGTCTTGTCACATAGGCTATAGTCACTCACTGCAGAGAAACCCCCCATCCCTCCAACCCCCACCCCTTTATGCATGAACAGATAGGCTACATGTGGAGTGTTTCACAAGTTGTAGCCGTTGATTTCGTACATGATTGACACAGCAACAAGTAGCACAATTTCTGTATATGAAATTAAACAAAAACAATTGGGACAATAAACATACCATACATGGTGAAGTCATGAAGGTGTTGACGGTTAGAAAATATAAACAGAAATACAGTACATCCATAGTTTTATATTTGTAGGGCTTTTTGCCTGTATTTCTGATAGGACAGTGGAGGAGAGACAGAATATTGACTGGGGAGAGAGAGACGGGGAAGGATCGGCAAATGACCCGGGCCAGAATCGAACCCGAGTCACCACCGGTGCAGTAACCCAGTGCCCTACCGTTAGGCTACGGCAGGGCTCAGTACATGTAGTTGACCAAACTCAGTATGTTAATGGCCTTTAGGAGGCTGACCAATGAGTATTTTTCTCGCTTCGTTTCTTCCTGCCCTGTAGACTAAAATCACCCAATGCCCGATACGTCCCCTAAGATTACAGAATCATGTTAAACCCAATTTACAGCCCACAAGATGATGTTTATTTTTTACGTTGTGTTTCATCTAATTCTTGTAGAGCGGAAAACAAACCTTGGCAGCATTTTGAATTTGATTACGCTAATTTATTTTGGCCACTCTCCTACATATAGGATGTTTAACGCACAGTCACAGTCTCGCATACAATGGTCCTTCCTTTCCTAATGGTAATGTTATTTACAGTTACAAGCATCGCCATTTGTAGAGTAAATGTGTACAAAGACTCCTCCTCTGATTTCTCCTTTGAAAACACTTTGTAAACACACCATTAGGCCCTAAAGTATTAGCCTTAGTCAAAGTTTCTTTGTGCTTGCTTGAAAGAAGAAGACTGTCGAAGTGTCTTTTTATTGTTAATTTCTCTTTCTTTCCTTTGAAACTTCTTTTAGTAAGAGATTTGGAAGTCCTTGAGCGAGTCTGAGGTCAAGAGCAGGCAGGTTGGGCAGTGTAGATTGGAGCTCGCTCCGCATAGAGTGGAGCAAGGACACACACACACACACACACACACACACACACACACACACACACACACACACACACACACACACACACACACACACACACACACACACACACACACACACACACACACACACACACACACACACACACACACACACACACACACACACACACACACAGGAGAGTGAGAGTAGAGTGGGATTCCAATGGCCCCAGCTCAATTGAACTTTAGGGTTGAATATATAAATGGAGGTTGGCCTGTCGCACTGCCATTACGGCAAGATAAAGGAGATCATTAACTGCCATCAGAACATCCCCTTTCCCGCCTCCTTACCCCCTTACCTATCGTCCCCGTCCCCATCCCCGACGTCTTATTCTGATGGAAAAAGACGAAGAATTTAACCAGGTCCATCCCGCTTTCTCTCGCAGTTAAAAGAAAAGAAAGAATGAAAATAATGGTATCAGGAGCCCAGCGCTATTTCTTTCCTCCCTCTTCTTCATCATCTTCTAAGTCCAATCTTTTTTTCCCCCTTAACACCCTTTTTCCGACACTCTTTTTTTTTGGTCCGGGGATTAATTTTTACCACGCACAGGAACTCCGGAATGGACTTTCTCCAGATGTACTTAAGTATTCTATTAAAAATCCCATTCAGTGTCCTCCACGCAATGTCCGAGAAGGAATGATTGCTCGTGTAAATCACCGTCTCTTATTCATATATAAAAATGGCTCCTTTGTCCATCTTTTTTTCTTTCCCCTCCCGCCTCGCTCTCTCTGGTCGGTCGTTTTCTATCAGGGTGTGAGTGTGCATTCTTGCTGACACACAGACTTGTGTTTAAAAGGTTATCTGTCTCTTTCCCCACCTCTTTTTCATTCTCTCTCTCTCTCTCTCTCTCTCTCTCTCTCTCCAACCGTCTGTCTATAGCTTTCTGTCTATCTCTCTCATTTCCCTCATTCTCCTTCTTTCACTTCCCTGATCTCATTCCTATTTCAATATTTCTTTCTCTCATTTACCTGTCTTATTTGGTTATTCTCTCTCATCTTCCCTTCCTCCCTCTATTTACGCATATCTTCACTCTTTGTCCATCAACTGCTATGGTTCTATTGTTCCCCTCTCTCTTCCTCTGTCCATCCGTCTTTCTTTCCTTCTTTTCTTAGATTTTCATTCTTTCCCTTTGCATACCTCTCTCTCCATCTCTCTACACCCATGTCTTGTTTTCTTCTTGTCCTATCTCAGGCCCTCTTGTGCTGGTAAATCTGGTAAACATTGTCACATTTAATAAAAGTAAAGTACATGGTAGGGAAAGTCAGGAGAGAAAACCACAAAAACACATTCAAAGTAATACATAATGGGGAAAAAAATCACCTATAGCAAAGAGAAATAATATGTACTTTATGAGTACATCTCACTGTAAAAATGCAAGCAAACGTTAAAAAAAGTAATTTCCCCTGCTACGTTAAAGGACCAGTTCAGTCAATTTCAACATGCAGTTCTAATGTTCACACTACCCTGGACTTGTCAGTACCTGAGGTTTTTATTCTTCTTCTTCAGTCTTTTCCGAAATCTTGGTGATTTTAATGGGGGCAGCGCTTTGTTTACATTTTAAAAAAAACATTTTTATTTATTACTTAAAACATCAGAAAGGTTATACAACATCAGCAGACAACTAGCATCTAACTAATATTTAGAGTAGGCCTATGTAATTAAAAAAAAAAGTAAACAAACGCTGCCCCCATTAGAATAGCTCATATCTCAGAAAGGGCTTAGCCGAAAAATGTGGCATCACCGGGTACTGACAAGTCAAGGGTAGCGTGAGCAATACAACAGCATTTTGAAATTGACTGAACTGGTCCTTTAAGTTTGTAAGTTAACTCAACTAGAGACTTAAATCAACTCGAGGCGTTGTCAAGTTTAACAAGGCAACTTATTTGTTTACATTTAACTGGCTGCAGTGTTTTACAATGTATATCTAGCTGTCTCTCCTTCTCTCGTGCTACCCAATATAGAATAAAGGCATCCTCATGAATGTCCAAGTGGCAGTACATCAAGTGGCTTCAAAATATAACAAATATTAGAGAAATAATATTAATGGCATGACTATTTAGTGCAGTGTTACTGAACCATTACAGACATTACGCTAAAAAAGAAACACATTACTATATTTATTTATTTATTTATTGTCTCTGTCTCTCTCCCTCTCTCTGTACTAAAGTGACATGCGCTGGAACAAGGGGACCATCCTGAAGGCGTCTGTGGAGTACATCAAGTGGCTGCAGAAGGAGCAGCAGCACGCCAGAGAACTGGACAGCAGACAGAAGAAACTGGAGCAGGCCAACAGGCGCCTCCTACTACGCATACAGGTGAGAGAGAGCGAGAGAGAGAGAGAGAGAGAGAGAGAGAGAGAGAGAGAGAGAGAGAGAGAAAGAGAGAGAGAAGGAGAGAAACCAGATGAACCCTAGTGTCAGAAAATATTTTTGAGCAGCGGGTGGTTAGAGCGCCACATCACAGACACAAAATTTCAGAATTAGTACAATGCTAAGCCACTTCTTTAACCTTAATACATTTAATTCATGGGCATGATTAACACACCTCATGTTTTGGCTAAGATCAGAAAATCTTATTCTAAAATTTTATTCTGTAAAAATCTGTGGGGAGCTGTTGGGAAGTGCTTAACAAGGCGATGCCAAAGCTGCTCTGGCATAATATATGCTAAGACAAAAATACAAAGAAAACAGGAAACCTAAAGTTGCGACAACCCCAGACAAAGGGTATCATTTTCAAGCAATGCAGCTGGGGCACATGTGCTGATGATGTCAAAAGCCCCACAGTATATTCCCTAGCAATGCCAGTCATAGTTGTTGTCTGTCAGACTTCCCACTGGTCTGTGTGTGTGTGTGTGTGTGTGTGTGTGTGTGTGTGCGTGTGCGTGTGCGTGTGCGTGCGTGCGTGCGTGCATGTGCACGTGTACATGTGTGCGTGCGTGTCTGTGTGCGCACTTGTCTGTTTTGTCAGCACAGTTCAAAATAACTCTCAAATTCAAAATCTAAATTGAAACTGAAGGGTCAGTCTGTCTCGCTGACCTATGAACTGGACCCACTGTGTAGACACACACACAAAGAGCTGCTTTTTACACATTTACAGATTTCCAAGCTGTATAGGACAAGTGTGTGCCTCAGGGATTAAACAATGTAGCACATACAAAGTTGACAATGTCCTCTTTAGCCGGCAGACAAATGCCTCTGTTAGCTAATTGATGAGTCTGAGAAACATACAGCTAAAACATCCCACACTCTCGCTGTCCAGGAAGTGCAAACTGAGAAGTGGCCATTTTCCCACATCATTTATATTAACATTAATTATCATACAGAAATACTATTCTAAATGTGTCCCGAAGCCAATAGCGATTCCATCCATTTGGGAGCCCAAGGGGAAATATAGACACAAGGTCCTTTCGATTTTTTTTCTTCTGGTAATTATGATGGCAGGGATGAATGTTGAAGCCCCTACACAAGACAGATTTGGTGGGGCCCTAGGCAATTGTTGAGTTTGTCTATTGGTAAAACCGGCTCTGTTGAGCAGAAATTCTGAAAATGACTATGACAGACAGACCTTGCACATGGCTACATTCAGCATTGTTTGAAATGGCCAGTCGCATTGTTTAGGATTGCATCAGTGTTGTTATATTGTTCCAGCAATGTATGACGGTGCAGCAGTGCTCGACATTGCATCAGCACCGTGACTATGCTATGCCCAGTATTTTATCAGCAGTGCAATGGACTTGCTCTGGCTGGTAGGCAGTGTGAGGGTACTTTCTATTGTCTCAAGACAGTCGACCAGGGAATCTGACAGGGAGTGACAAAGGGGTCAGTTGTCCTGGAGTCATGGGTTGGGAGGGGGGACACTGGAGATCAGCATTGGGTCCTCATGGGATTGAATACATTGAATGTGTTAGATGGGGGCCCATTCAGATCACTTTTTCTTGGGCTCGGTCAAAGCTTTCAATGACCCGGCAGCCGACCCTGCAGACCACCTATGAAAATGCTGATTTTTTTTCAGTTATAAATAACATTATATTGTCCTTAACCTACTGTACATTGTTTGACCCACCACGAAGTCCACTACTCTATACAGTATATAGTCAACGTGTAAACACCTTTTTGGCAATAGTACAGTGGCCATGACGTGCAGACCACAATAAAAATAAATTACAACAGCAAATTAAAAAAAAAAAACACTGTCACATTAAAAAATCACAACAATAAATTAAAAATCACAACAACGAATTAGAAAAGACAACCTCATATCCGAAACCGGAAAGGAAATGTCCCAAAGGCAGCTGTTTTGTGACTGATGGTGTGGCCATGTTGGAGGCTTAATAGAGCAATGTACTATAAGGATAGTTAATGGGGAAAGGCCAAATAGATTTATCAAGTCCTCCATTCACACATGGTGGAGACACCTGGAAGGTACAGTTAAGTTGGAAGGGCAAGTGGAGACGATGTACAAGTACTGTACAAGTGATTAGACTCACACACACTTTGGAAATAGACGAGATTAATCATTGCCCCCCAGGTCGAAATTAGTCCGCTATTTAAACACCATCAGTCACCCAGAGTTGGGCCATGGACTCCACTGTTCATGTGAACAGAAGTAGGAGATTGCAACCATCTATTTCAACCTCATCTGGTCTCTGAGAGTCTACAGTATATGTGACACCATCAAGAGTAAGGGCCACTGCACACTAGTTCCGACAAAGTGCAGTAAGCTTTTTTTGTTGTTGTAACCACCCGTTAAAATCTTTTCTCGAATCCTCATACTACTACGTATGTTTGTTTGTTACATGAAGTGCACCGTCAGTGTGAGTGAGCAACTGAAATTGGTCATATCGACATTTCTCTACTGCCTTTTGTGATGTCAGATACCTTCAATTCAATGCGTTTGAAGCAGGAAAAGTAGCATCGGGTGGCATGGTCATAACCTTACACCACTGTTTTCTATGGAAACTGGTAGTCATTTGCTTACAAAATTCTGTCGGACCGGTGTGTGGTGGCCTTTAGTCTTACTCCCTTGCAGGTACCTTTTTTCATCACCAGCCAAAATGGATAGTAGATGTTTGATTTTACTAGCCAAACACACACTCACTAATGGGTCAAAGTGGCTAGTAAGCTGGTCTTTTCTACCGGCTAAACTGAAATGCGTTTGGCCGGTTGAATGGTGTTAATTTAGAGCCCTGCTCCCTTCTATGCAGTTCCTCTCATCCATTACTGACCCGCCCCCCTTCTCTCTCTCCCCCCATCAGGAGCTAGAGATCCAGGCTCGTGCTCACGGCCTTCCCAACATGACCACTGCCTTGGGCACCGTGGAGCTCTCCAACCATCTCCTGAAACAGCAGCAGCACCAGCAGGGACCCCCACAGCCACAGCAGCCCCCCCTCTACTCAGACGAGCTGAACGGGGAAGCGGCAGCGGCGGCAGCAGAGTATTTGCCCCGCAACCCCCTCATGGCCGGGGCACCCCAGCCTGGTGGAGCTGGTGGTATCACTACAGCAACAACTTCCGCCAACGGTCTGGGAGCGTCTGCAGCTGCTGTAATGGCGTCGTCTTCGATCCCGGGTGGGTCGGTCGGGGCCAGCGCTGGTGGTGAGGGGTTGGCGGCGGGAGGGGATGTGTCAACGACGTTCTCGGACCCGTTGTCACACTTCACAGACTTCTTCAGCGCGACCCTGAAGGAGGAGCAGCGTCTGGAGGAGATGCTGCTGGACGACCCGCTCTCGCCGTTTGGCACTGACCCGCTGCTGTCCGCCGCGTCCCCTGACGCCTCCAAGGGTTCCAGCCGGCGTTCCAGCTTCAGCACCGACGATGGCAGCAATGACCTCTAAGCGCCTCAATCGGCGCTAGATATGAACTGCGTGTCTGTGGAATCCCTCCAGAATTCCGTCACATGCTAGTGTGCCCTGGTTTGTATAGTGTCCACAGGCACAGGATACATGACTAGTTTGACAACTCCATTGATATTGATGAGAAACAGCATTGGTACCCTAGGTAGTCTCCACAGGAACCCTTCCGAAATCTGTCACTTCCCAGAGTGCCCTGGTTGTAAGGTACACCACAGACAAATGTTACATGACTACCTTAACAAACTACACTGATATCAATGACAAGCACTAGTCTCCTAATTCTACAAGTCCTCCAAGGGTTTCAGCCATGAATCCAGCTTCAGCACCACCGAAAGAAGCAACAAACCTTTATGTGGTCGTCAATGAGCTCTCCTGTCACCAAGGAAACCTTCCTCTGACCTTTGGGCCCCAGTGGGAAGAGCTAGATATCACCAGAGGTTAACATACGGCCACCTTGACCCCCTGTAGTCACAAATAGAAACTCTTAACCTCTGAAGGTCACCTTACACACAGGTTACCAGGCTGCCTTGATATACAGTACAATGACATCAATGTCAAACGACATAGACAATGAAAACGACCCCTGGTTCACGCTTTTCCACAATGGTATGGGCCAGTGATTAATTGTTGCCATGGTAACTCTCCTCTGACCACTGAACTTAGTTTATCATGTAAGGTGTCCAAAGGCACAGGTCACTACAATGCCCTGAACTGACCTTGGCAGTGACGCCACGTGAGCACTGACCCCTACAGTGAACATGTAAACCTTCCTGACCTCTAAAACACAGTGTGCCATGTAAGGTCAAAACCTTACACAACCTTACCTTGCCCACAGGTGACCACACTGCCTTGACAGATGATATGTTCAATACAAGCGAGCACAAAAAACAAAAGACGGAGTTCTTCTGAAGCCCTTTTTAACTACTATTGACGAGGACAGACAGAAGAAATGACACATGAAGAGAGAAAAAAAGACAGAATCTTCCCCTTTATCCTCCCAGATTTTACCACCGTCCATTGAAAATGCATTAAAAACAAAACAAAAAGGGAGAATGTAATAATGGGAAGAACTGTGTGCCAGAGACACACACACAGAGTAAACACTGCTGGGTAGAGTACACTGTACAGCCCCATGAAGTCCAGACTGAACTGAGCTGAACTGAACTGAGCTAAAATGCATTTCTACTGTATGCTGCCTGCAGTCAGGGAAGCCTTCAGGAGGGGACAACGGGGTCAGTTGTTCTGGGCCCGGGGAGAATTGGGGGCCCAGAATTGGGTCCTCTTTACATTTTTATGGATTTAGGAGGGGGCCCTTTTGGATGGCTTTGTCCAGGGCCAAAACTGTCAGCGACCCTGCCTGCAGTCTCTCCACTGACCATGTCTGCTGCCAGTGTTTTGTGTATGATTTTTAACATTCAAAATGTGTTTTGTAAAATGCTTTTATTGATGTTTAAGATATGATGTTTATGGCCTATTTTGCCTTAATCAACTGCTCTGAATGAACCAAAGTGGTCAAAAATAAATAATGCACATAATATAATCATACTAGCTAAATACCTAACAGCAACATTCTACTGTCTTGTCTTAAATGTATTTTTTAAGAAAAGGTATATGTTTATGTATTTATATGTCTAATCCATGTATTCTTGTTAAACAGTATTTCTTACATCTTCTAACATGACGTGTTTTTTATGCTTTTTTCCCAGGGGTGGGCAAAAGACAAAATAAACCCCTTTTTATTTTCAACATCTATGCCTTTGTCTCATTTTGATGCATGCCTAGAGTGACACAAACAAAAGACAATTTAAATATATTTCTGTCATCTGTTTTCCTAACAGTACAGAGCATGTCAATACAGCAACATGATACCTGAAACGTTTTTTGATTGGTTATAAAGTTGTAGATGAAGCAGATACAAGTACAGGGACACACAGCATGCAAGAGACAGACACGTATTGGTGGATTTGTCAATGGCACGTTTGTCGTTTTCCCTCAGGCGTGTGTTTGGTTTTACTATGTGTACCTTGCAAAAGGGGGAATTGGGTATTCCAAGAGGGTAGTTCAGTAGCACCCCAAGTTAAGTTAACCTTGATGTACAGTAATTATATATAACAATTATATATTTACGCCTAATTGGCTGCCGAAATAAAGTCATTACAGAGACTCTCACAGC
>NC_085871.1:29947848-29960348 GCF_034702125.1 Engraulis encrasicolus
AGAGAACAGAGTAAAAGAAAATATAAATGCTTGGAATGTAGTCAGGGTATAAGATCTGGTAAAAGTGAGGAAAAGAGAGAAAGGAGAAGGTTGTGTGTGTGTGCGTGTGCGTGTGCGTGTGCGTGTGTGTGTATGTGTGTGTGTGTGTGTGTGTGTGTGTGTGTGTGTGTGTGTGTGTGTGTGTGTGTGTGTGTGTGTGTGTATGTGTGTGTGTGTGTGTGTGTATGTGTGTGTTTGTGTGTATGCGCGTGCATACAGAGAAGAACAGGATGCAAACAGCAGAAATTCATATAGGTCGTATTATCTGATTGCCAGAGCAAACACTACAGTATATGCAATAACTTTGACTTCTATTGCAGACAGAAGCCCAGCTCAGCACAAGCACAACCAAGTCACCCAGTAGCCCCTCAACACACTAGTCTGACTATCATCGACTTGTTCTGACCAAAAGCATAACAACTAACGTTCTCAAACTGCATGGTTGACCCACCTCCCTTCGTTTGCTACCGGTCGAGGGCAGAAAAGGTTGTGCCGAAGTTTAAACCAAACATTTTCTTAGTCCCAATAGAATGTCTCTGCTTAAACCATGCCTCTACCCAGGACCGTTGGAGCTGCTCAAAGTGAATTGCTTCCCGACAATGTGTGTGGAGTTCTCAGGAGTTCAGAAAGTACTTGCATTGCTCTTATAATAATAATAATAATAATAATTGTATTTGTATAGCACTGTGTCATACAAGGCATGTAACTCAAAGTGCTTAACAAATGGGAAAAAACATTGTTAGAGATAGATTTAAAAGGAGAGGTATAGAGGAGAGGCAGAAAAAGCGGGAAGGCAGAGGAAGAAGAGATAGACAGAGAATGTAGAGTCATAAGGTCAACGTAGGTTAGGACCAGGATTCTTAGATGTGTAAGGTCCATAGTGGCTGGGCCTATCATAAGTCATAGATAGTCACACAGAGATTGGGCGCTCAGGTGCGGCCCTGGTGGCATCAGGGGTGAGGAAAAACTCCCTTTCGCTTGATTCATAGTTTGTGAGGGGGAAAAAAAAAGCTCAGTGAGGTCTGAGAAAAAAGACCCCCTGTAGTCAGGAAGAAACCTCAGGCAGAGACCAGCGGCCACCTGGGGAGCCCCCTGCCAGGGCTGGATTGCGAGTAGTAAGGGCGCTGCGGCGGCTGGGACACTATGACGCCTTGGCAGCTAGGAGTTGGCAAGGATGAAGAGGTGGGTCTTCAGCTGCTTCTTAAAGGAGTCGACGGAGGTGGCTGATCGGATTCGATGGGGAGGGCGTTCCATCTCTTGGGCGCATAGCAGGCAAACGCGGCGTCGCCGATCTTCTTCTGCGGGGGGGTGGGGGTCCTTAGCAGCTTGGCATCAGTGGACCTGAGAGCTCGAGCAGGGGCATAAAAAGAGAGCATGTCTGAGATATAGCTAGGGGCAAGTCCATTTAATGCTTTAAATCGAATTCTGTATGAGACAGGTAACCAGTGCAGGTCTGCCAAGACAGGAGAGATGTGCTCTCTCATTCTGGTTCTTGTTAGGATTCTTGCCGCAGAATTTTGAATGAGTTGCAATTTGTCAATTAATTTTTTTGGGAGACCAGAGAAGAGAGCATTGCAGTAGTCTATCCTACTGGTGACAAAGGCATGAATAAGTTTCTCGGCGTCTTGTCGGGGGGCCAAGCGCGCACTTTGTTGACATTTCTAAGATGGAAAAAAGCAGATTTTGTTATCTTGTTGATGTGAGGCTCAAAGCTCAAATCCGAGTCTATGACCACACCTAGGCTAGTAACCTTATCTTTAATGTGTATGCTTAGGTCACCTAGGCTTGAGTGGTTTTTCTTAGGCCCAATGAGCAACACTTCAGTTTTATCTTCATTTAATTTTTTTTCATCCAATCTGTAATGGCAGACATGCATTTAGTCAAGGCATGAATGGCAGTGGTTTGGCTAGGCTCGACAGAGATATATAGTTGAGTGTCATCGGCATAGCTATGAAAATCAACATTGTGTGCCTCTGATGATGGGAGCCCAGGGGCAACATATAGAGAGAGAAGAGGAGAGGGCCCAAGCAACTACCCTGAGCAACTCCAAAAGGCACATCATACTTGTTGGAGACGTATTCTCCGATGGTGACAAAAAACTGTCTTCCTGTAATATATGTTTTGAACCACTCTAAGACGTGACCGGACAAGCCTACCCAAGATTCAAGGCGGTCAATTAGTATGTTGTGGTCTATCGTGTCAAAGGCGGCACTGAGGTCGAGGAGGATAAGTGCTGAAACTTTGTTTGCGGCAGTGTTGAGCCTAAGATCACTTATTATTTTGGTTAGTGCTGTTTCGGTGCTATGGTTGGCTCTAAAGCCTGATTGGAATTTTTCCAAGATATCATTCCCAGCCAGATGTTGATTAAGCTGTTTAAATACAACTTTTTCTAGTACCTTGCTTATAAAGGGGAGGTTTGTCTTTTTTAGGAGTGGCTTTACCATGGCTGTTTTGAATGAGCTTGGAAAAATGCCTGTAAGCATAGAGGTGTTAACAATTTGCAGTAAAGGTGCTGCTAAGCAACCAAGTATGTTTTTTAGCAGATATGTGGGGATCGCGTCAAGGCTGCAGGTAGACTGCTTACTTTCCCTGACTATTTTACAGAGGTCGTCCTCTGTAATTGGACAAAACTTTTGGAAGCTCTCAGGTCTCCTAGGGGGGTTTAACCCTCCCCTCGGTGTATCGCCTGAGTGGGCGACAGAGGTTGCTGCGTTTCCACCTTGGATGCCTTCTCTAATGTCGGCAATCTTTTTATTAAAAAATCTAGCAAATTCCTCGCACTTGGCATGTGATGCTGCATTTAGGTTGTTATTGCTATGTGTTGGATTAAGCAGGTGGTCAATAGTGGAAAAAAGAACTTTCGCATTATGCTGGTTGTCTGTTATGATTTTGAAAAATATGCTTTTCTCTCTGAGCGTACCGCATTATTGTAGGAGGAGATCTCATCCCTAAGGGATTGTCTGTGGACTTCTAATTTAGTTTTCCTCCAAAGACGCTCGGTTACTCTGCATTTTCTTTTTAAGGCTCTAAGTGAGTCATTCATCCAAGGTGAATACCTAGCTCTGGTTCTTGTCGTCGTTCTAATTGGAGCTATGTTATCTAGAATTCCTCTTAAGTTGTTGTTGAAGCTATCANCCCATTTCATCAGGTGTGCAGTGACCATTTAGTAGGTCACCTGATTTGATGAGGTCTGAAATCTTAAGCTCAGCAGAGGCATTAATGCGTCGTCTGTGAATGACATTGTTGGGTGTGCTAATTTGTGTTGAAATGTCAAAATCAAAAAACACACAGTGGTGGTCGGAGAGGCCGACGTCCGTGACCGATATATTGTTGATATCAAGTGCATGTGAAATAACAAGGTCAAGTGTGTTGCCTTTTCGATGGGTAGGCTGTTCTGTAACATTCTGGACGAGACCGAATCCATTTAATGTGTCTAAGAAAGACTTGGCTATTGCGTCATCTGATTTATTTACGTGGATATTAAAGTCGCCAGCAATTATTGCTTTGTCATAGTTAGTAAGTACGTCCGACATGAAGGTGGAGAAATCAGATAGAAATGAACGAAGAGAATTTCGGTGGACGGTACAGAACAATAATGATCAGTTTGAGGTTTGCTTGGACCCTCATTGCCATGTATTCAAATGAAGAGAAAGAGCCCAGATTCATCTTAGTACAATTAAATTGTTGGAGAAAAGTATGGCTACGCCTCCGCCTCGTTTCTTTGGTCTCGGGGCGTGAAGGAATTTGTAATCGGAAAGGGCAAGCCTCAATAAAGTAGCAGCCCCGTCGTCCTTTAAGCCATGTTTCGGTTAAGGAACATAAAGCTTATGTTTTTGTCCGAGACCAGCTGGTTTACTACGAAGCTTTTTGTTGGTCAAGGACTGCACGTTAAGTAATGCAGCATTAACATTCAAAGTAGTAGAGCTATTGTTTATGCGTTCAGGTGCAATCGTAATTAGGTTGTTGTGTACACAACCAGAGGGGTCTATATCTGCGAGCTTTCCTACGGGTAGTGACAGCGTGGATAGCTAGTGGGGTACTCTCTGTTGGGCACGCAGTGTCTAAATTGGTGTAGTGCTTTGGATTTGAAACACCTGTTAGTCAATCCAAGGACCGATGGGCCTCGAGGGTCAGCTCTAGGTTGGTCGCGAGGAGACGAGCGCCAGATCTGTTTAAGTGCCTTCCATCTCGTGCGAAGAGGTTTCGGCGGTTCCAGAAAGCGGAGAAGTTGTCAACGTAGGGAATGACTTCTTGACCTGACTAGTAGCAACGCCGAAGGTGGTGCGACACAAGGAGCGCGTGGACTGGCTATTAACGCACATCATTCCACAGTGAAACACTGTAACAGTCACGAAAAAACTGTACTGCATCACTATGACAGTGCGAAGGGCCTTCAGCAATACATTCAAACTTGGTCATTGCCATTCTGGTAACAGCTTATTTATAATAGGGGCAGTGTCTTACTTGTTTAAATAATAGTTCTGACCTTATTACCATAGTACTGAACCACTATGACAGTGCACAGGGACTTTATTAATACATTATGCCTTGGTCATTGCCATTCTGTTAACAGCTAACTCAGAACAGGGGCCGTGTCTTACTGGGTCAACTGATCATTTCACTAAACACCTGCGAAACCACTAACCTGGTTCTCAAGCAATGGTTCTGGAACATTGACATTCGCTTAGCTCTGGAAAGGCGCGGGTGTGTTCAAAACAGCTCGAACCTGATTGGAGATTTCACGTAGATTTTTTTTAATCACTACTACTTCAACCACTGACTTGTATATACCCCGCCCCGCGGTCTCGCCCCGCGATTCTGATTGGACCGACCATGATATATCGGATGCCGTTCGGGCGTGTCTAAGATTTCCAGACCCTCGTTTGAGCTCACGAAGTTTAACGAAGATGCACGGAGCACTAATGGGTCTGCGTGAGAGCCAGGCTATGAAACCACCACCTCATCCCTCTGATTGCTTGACTACACTGACACTGACACATATGACTTCTGATGAAGTATACTGTAATAATAATCACTGCAGTGATAAACTAGATCATTACGATGCGCAATCAACAATCCCCACCCGACCAACACCAACTGTGCCCTCCTAGTGACGCCACACCTTCAGCGTTGCCTCTAGCCAGGCCAAGAACAAATCAAACACGATCCTGAGCTCCCGAAAAAATGGGAACTCCACAGCCATTAGCAAACTAAATGGAGGAGGGTCAACCATACCGTTTGGGAAGTATTATTTGTTATGCTCTTGGTCAGACCAAGTCTCGAAGAGATTGGAAAGTAGATGATAATCAGGCTAAATGACTGGCTGACTGATTCTCCAAATATCATCCACCCGCCCAACCTATTGCCCGACCGCACATCTGACTTCTGTTGAGGCCCCTATTGAGAAACTCAGTGGCCACAGAGCACACAGCACAGTCAGGCACCAACCCACTCAACGGACCCTGACCAACCACACCGACCACGCACAGAACAACCGACACACACAAATACAGATACTCGTGCACACGCACGCACGGACACAAAGAGCAGAGAGAGAGGAGAGAGAGAGAGAGAGAGAGAGAGAGAGAGACTGACAGACAGACAGACAGACAGACACATACACAGACAGACACACACACAGTAACACATATACTCATACACACACATGCACGTGCAGACGCACACACACACACTATAAAAGCACAGCTAGGGTTCAACCGACCAAGCGAACCCTGACCAACCCCTACTGACAACACGTCTGATAAACCCATCAACGCTCTTATTAGCCACAAGACAGACACTCACACAGGCGAGGCTGAGACGAATTACGCACATGGACACGCACACACATGGATACACACACACACACACACACACACACACACACACACACACACACACACACACACACACACACACACACACACACACACACACACCATTTATGTGGATCTGATCCAGAATAAGCTTCTCTTTTTGTGGGCCCCAGCAGATGTGCTTTTCTTTCCTGACGCTGACACATTTTACTGTAACTCTCATGGTGTGTGTGTGTGTGTGTGTGTGTGTGTGTGTGGAGAGAAAATGAGATGCCTGTATTGAAGAGATACCTGCCAGTCTGTCTCTCTGCATGTCTACCTGTCTGCCTGCCTTATGCCTCGTTCAGACCAAGAGCGAACTACACTGCCTGGTAGCGGAGGTAGCAGAAGAAGTTTCGCCTTGAATTTGCTGTATTCGCTGTGGACGCGGCATTGACATGTTTGATTTAGCTAATCACATTATGGCTCTGGGTTGACATTCGTTGATATGACCATTCCAACTGGTTTTCGCCGAACCGCGTCATAGCTCATTACCATAACATTAGCTTGACTTTAATATTTAAAATTCGCTCTGGTCACCCAGTTCGCTTCGCCCCTCGCAAATTCACTCTGGTAGCGCTGGTCGCGTGCCCTCCATAGAGAAATAATACCTTCCGTCGCTCTGTTAGCGTAGGTTGCTCTTGGTCTGAACAAGGCATTAAGCTGCGTGTAGACCAGATACGACCTATGCTACCCAGGTATCCGAGGTCGCTGAGGAAGGTTCACCATGAATTTGCTTTATTCGCCCCGGACATGTTTTTGACATGTTGCGAGGCGGGTGAGAGACCAGCAACAGTAGAGTTGGATGTGAGAAGAGAGAGCCAGGTGCGCAGAGATGAGTCTTTTACCGTCCTTTACACGTCGTTGCTCAGGTCTGGGTTGTAGACAGCTTGACATCGGTATGGGAAACCTCCAGGTCCTTGCCAGCCACGCTCATGGCAGAACAACGCATCCAAACTCGCCGAAGGCATCTTGGTTCATCCGAGTAGGCAAGCAGACGAGGATGAGGCTGATGACTTGCCCGTCTAATCTTTTCTCGGCACAGCAGCCTTAGGAAATGTTAGCAAAGTCTTGAACAATTTGACGGCAATATTTAAACTTTAGCACCATGGCGCACACTCTTCTTCCCGTTCACTCTGCAGGTTGTTGTTTGTTTGATCAGCTCACCGCCATTGAACTTGAACATGGGTGTATTTATAACCACTCCCTAATAGCAAGGTTGCATGGGAAATGTAGGAGAGAGACAAAAGATAACGACGCGCTCTCGCTTGGGTAAAAAAGAGAGGGCATTTCGTTACACACATTACGGCTCAAGCTTGACAGCCTGGGACAGTTGGAGATAAGAGCATTCCAATTGGTTTGCGCCCAACCGCGTCATAGCATATTACCATAATATTAGCTTGACTTTAATCATTGAAATTCGCTCTGGTCGCTTCGGTCCTGGCAAATTCGCTTTGGTCGCTTTATTCGCCGACCCTCCATACAGAAATAATGACTTCCGACGTTCAGGTAGCGTTTGGTATACACAGAGCTGTACTGCCTGCCTGTCTTCTGATTTTTAGTAGCTGAAAGGGGTTGAAATCCGTGTGGAGTCCCGTCCAGTCCCTATCTTCAGGCCCATTGAAACCCTACGTTTGGTGAACTATGCATCTATGCAACTACGCATTTCTGTTCTGAATTTCATTCTGTTCTGTCAACACCTTCATACTTCCATTCTTCTTAGACGTGTGATGTGCTTTTTCCAATATTGTTTTCAACCCGTTTAGTACCTAAATTACAGAATTTTCTGATCACTAAAGCTCATTTATTGTAGGCCTACCTGTGTCTGATTTTGTGGAGCTCTTCACATGAATACACAAACCTCACACCATATTAGAAAAAAAACTGTAGATACATACATTGCAACTCTACACATACTTGCAAAAATAAATATTTTGTACTAAATCGTTTCGGCAACTAGACATAGACAATAAGAATAAAATAAAATAAAAACACTTTGCCTCTTGTTTTTCCTATACACAAAGGGTGAATCCCATTACACCCCTCAGCCCTACGCAGGTCCCCTTTACCTCCGTTCTGCGCGTCCACGTGTTGGCGTAGTGGCATTCCGATTCCCGTTCAGACAGATGGGTAGCGGTGGACTTTCCACCCCTCCGCGCGGAGATTTCCCGACACCACACTCCGTCGACGGAGGGCTTCGACAGGTCTCCCTGAAAGCATTGCGAATTCATTTAAAAATTGGCGGCAAACCGCGGAACCCACAACAGCACACAAGTTTAAGTATTTTCGCCACAATTGACGGTTTTGAAGTGGTAATAATGATTCCATTGTACTAAGTTTAACATTGTCCTAATGTGTGATGGCCCTTCTCTCCGTGAAACGCACATGAAAAAAAATCGCAAATAACGTCAACCTAATGCATGGAATTAGTGACAGCTGTGAGCTGTCATTCCTTGATTGTTGAAGGGATATCCCAATTCGTAGCGGTTGCGTTACAAGCCCTGCACCTTACAGCTTCGTTGGAAAGCATGAAGGGCATGGGGAAGAGGTTAGTAATGGGAAAGGCCCAAAGTATGGCATTTCAGGGAGGCTAGTCTAGGACTGTTGTGTGTGAAATTGTGTGTGAAGAGGTGAGTTGTGTTCACAGTTTTGCAAAACTGTGTGTTGTGTTGTGTTGTACAAAATGATTGTTTTGCTACATTTTAGAGAGTGTGTTATAAAATTGCAACCTGAGTGTAAGCCCATACTGTGATATGCCTTTGGCTGATTTGGTGATATTTATGCGCAACACATTAGCACTTTCCATCCCTCTGTTCCAGTTTGACCCTGTTCAACTTTTCCTGGGCCTTCACAGTTACTTTGCCCCAATGCTCACACAAAGACAGTGAGTCATTGGCAAACACACTCACAGCCTGATGCGTTCCCACTGTTACTGTCCCTATTTTGTACAGGGCAGCGTGTGTGTGTGTGAGTGTGAGTGTGTGTGAGACAGAGAGAGAAAGAAAGAAAGGGATTACATCCAAGCCCCCTCCTTTGTTATTCTTGTTTGTTGTGTTTGCGGTTTCTCACGGAGAGGAACAGCTGTGGCAGTGGAAGTGATGCCATTTGTCTGTGTGTATATATGTGTGTGTGTGTGTGTGTGTGTGTGTGTGTGTGCGCGTGTGTGTGTGGGTGTCTGTGTGCGCATGCAGCTGTGGAAGAGGGCCAAACAGATGTGACCAGATGTTGCTGCTTGCATGTTGCCAAGATGCCACATGTAAACATTACAGTCTACTAGTGATGCATGATGCTGAAAATCTTTGTTCTCTCAGGTAAACATAATCCAGGATCCACTGAATTTTCATTGTGATTTCTTTCAAGGATTTATTACTCTTCAAAGTAGACAGGTTTCTTGTGCCCACACGTAAATAAAAGGAATATCCAATGTACTCAATGGGGTTTAATAGGGATTTTTTCCAATATATTTTTTACAGTAGGTGAGAGTTCATTTCAAGAAGCAAATGCAAACAATACAATATATGATTCTGAAAAATCTGAAACTGAAAAGGCTTTCAAACCTCATCCAGAGTTCTTTAGTTCCTTGGCGTGACTGTAGGACAGTCAAGTCTGTTTTGTTTAGTATAGTCACTGTGCTTCATCAGATTGAAAACACTTCAATACTGGTGTTCCTAATGGCGGGCATGCACAGTATGATATTTTCAATCGTGGGTATTAACCCTATCCCGACTGGGGTAGACTTAAGCTATGACTACGAAACTTGGTGACTTTTCCTAAAATTTAGTTGGCTTCAGTTTAGTACCGAAAGATTATGTTCATCATTTTTGGGGTTGCCAACGGTTTTCTGACAGGTATGTCTGACTGAAAATCACTGATCTAAGTCTCATTATTGTTCCTCTTTCATATTTTTTGGTTATTTCTATTAGCACCAGACAGCTTTGTGAGTATTTAAGTGGTCTGAAGCATGTAATCATTAAAATGTAAGTGCATTACCTACATTTGATGGAAAATACATTATGGCGAGTTTTGGGCATTATAATCAAATGATGTCATAATGATGTCATAATACCAGATAATGACACAAAAATGATGTCATAGATGTCCATATGTAGATCATCTCCTCAAAGTTTGGTGGTCATACCGTATTCCGTTCATGAGTTATGAGGGGGGGGGGGGTGCTCTTTTGCCCCCGATTTTTTTTCTTCTTCTTCAGCCGTTTCCGAGATCCTGGTCATTGTAATAGGGGGCAGTGCTTTGTTTACATTTCAAAAAAACATTTTTATTTATTCCCAAAAACATCCAAAAGGTTATAAAACATCAGCAGACAACTAGCAAACAACGGTACCTTTTGGGAAAATATTTGGAGTAGGCCTAGGTTAATTTAAAAAAATGTAAACAAACGCTGCCCCCATTAGAATTGCTCATATCTCGGAAAGGGCTGAGCCGAAAAATGTGGCATCATCGGGTACTGAGAAGTCAAGGGTAGCATGAGCATACAATATAACAGCATATTGAAATTGACTGAACTGGTCCTTTAACTGTGCGATTTACTCACGAGGGACGACCAGGATTGCAAGCAGTTTTGATTTTCTTGCGACCTTACAATTGCATGATTGTGAGGTGAAATGGCTTGTCATTACCCCATGTACACTACAAGATGCGAGACTCACGATTCACCTCCGATTGAGCAAGAAATCTGCCCGACACCCAAAAAGTCATGCGAATGACAAATCATTGCAAAAACAGGGGGAAAGTCACAGTATAAGCCCGGCATATGGTCGTTGAGATGTTCCATGTACATTTTCAACCTAGGCTACAGTGGTAAAGAAAGGGCAAACTACAATGCAAAGTAAATCATGTATTCTACATTACTGGTATTTGGTTGTTTAAGTCATTAATAGTCAAAGCAGCCTAAATAGAACACAAGTAGATTGGAAACTAACACTTGTGTTGTGTTCATAAGCTGCATACACCTGTGGTGTTCGGGTCATTTTTGCCCAGTGATAAAAAAAACTCTAATATTACTCTAATATTAAAAAATATCATCAATAGTGACATTTGTGGTGTTCGGGTCCAAACCGACCGAAAGAGATTCATGGCAGGATAAAGACCAAATGTCAATTCAATTAGTTTTTCAATGCATAAAATCAATGTTTAAATATGTTGACTTGGTGTTTTTCAATATTTATATGATTTTAGTGTGGTAAATATGCAAAATAACAATTCTGTCAGAGCCACAGCTATTCCGCCAATCTAATGCAAAGATATAGTAAATGAACACCTCAATGAACATTAAAAAAGTCACACTATTCATCTGAATCCACTATGCTATGAACATGGACCATTATCTCATTGCCACATCAATTTTTTGGAAAGTATAAGACCAGTTCTACATGTTTGGGTGCCAATAGGAGTTTTTGATACGTTTTTTGGAAAAAAATAATGTGCAAAAATGTATTTTGTAAACAAATGTGCAAAAAATCTTATTATATAATGCAGAAACGGATTCCCTGACTATGAAAACATATGAGTAGACGCCAGAAATACATCTGTGCTGCTTTCACAACAGGAGATATGACGTATTGTAGTGTATGGGACTGTCTGGCGGCCATATTGGATTTGTAATATGAAAAAGCTGGCAACATTTTTTTTAGGCAAGAAATATATTTTCCTCACCATAAATCACCAAACTGAAGACAAAGGGCAACCAACAGCTTTTCAGAAATGCATACAACAACCGAAAATCTATGCCGGGTCAATTTTGACCCAAACACCACAGATGTAACTTTTTTTTCTTTGGACCTTTAAAATGTGCTAAAATGATAAAACGTATTTTTTTTGTGTTGAAATGATTGTGACTGAGGATTAGATGAAGCCTCATTCCAAGAAAATAAAGGAAAGTGAGTTTTTTTCACACTAAAACTTGAAAACGGGTCAAAAATGACCCGAACACAACAGAAGGGCTAAATATATGTGTATACTACTTTTCAGTCTGAGTTATTTAGTTGTTTGAGTCATGTCTCAGTACAGAGAAAAACATCAAGAATAGATTGGAAACTAAGAATGGATATATGCGATGCTTCTTCAGTTGGAGTTATAGCTGTTTCAGTTTTTATAGTGTCAGTAGAGGGAGAGAAACACTGAGAGTAGATTGGAATCTAAATAACCGTGTCCTCCTGTAGGGCTTAATCTAACCATCATGAATAGTTAAAGCATCAGCACATGCAGTGACAAACCTGTGGCTTGTTGCAGAAGAGTTTAATATACATGTGAAGGTACAATTTAAGGAGGTGATTGTGCAGGAATAGTGCAAAACACACACACACATAGAGTATATGGGATATTTATAAAATGTTGAAAGTAAAAATACCTCTTTTTTCACTCTCTCTTGGCCTCTCCATTTTCTCTTTCTCTCTGCATTTCATCTAAACCTCATTATTCCCCCTTTTTACCACTCTCACTCACGCCGACTCCCTCTTTTCCTCTGTTTATTGTACTCCTCTTTCTCTCTCTCTCTCTCTCTCTCTCTCTCTCTCTCTCTCACACACACTCTCACTCCGCATACAGATTCTATTAGGGCTGTTGCAGATGCTGTGCCTGTGGAGGGGA
>NC_085871.1:29970348-29977848 GCF_034702125.1 Engraulis encrasicolus
AGTTTTTGAAACGGTACAACACTGTAAACAAATATACCACACTGAACTGTATAAATTACAGTTTTTTTTCATAAAATAAAATGCAACAGTCTAAACCTGTAAATCGAAAAAAGGTAGAAAACAGTTTTTGAAACGGTAGAACACTGTAAACGAATATACCACACTGAAATGTATAAATTACAGATTTTTTCCGTAAAAATTACAACATTTATGCTTCGAAAAGTCACAAGACAGTTTATAGCTTATATCCATAGATTTCACGGTGGAAAACTCTGAAAATGCAACCGTCTAAACCTGTAAATCGAAAAAAGGTAGGAAACAGTTTTTGAATCGGTAGAACACTGTAAATGAATATACCACACTGAACTGTATAAATTACAGATTTTTTCCGCAAAAAATGCAACAGTCTAAACCTGTAAATCGAAAAAAGGTAGAAAACAGTTTTTGAAACGGTAGAACACTGTAAAAGAATATACCACACCTTCCATAATAAATACAACATTTATCCTTCAAAAAGTCACAAGACCTATAAACTTTAGTTTACAGCTTCTCTCCGTAGATTTCACAGTGGAAAACTATTGTATTGATGTAATATGTATGCCTGGCTACCTTAGGTAGAGGAAGCATGACAACCAGGAAGAAGAGAAAAACTACAACTCCCACTACATTTGGACTACAACCAGTGCAGGTGTCACTGAACACCTAATGAGTCTTAATTGATATATGTGCTTGTATGTTCCATTTGTAACTGAGCCCTGAGGAAGGTCAGTAGACCGAAAGCTTGGCCTATTAAAAAGAACACAAAGGGGATTTAAGTGTGCAGACATTTTTCTTTCAATTTTACACAGTGGAAAACTGTGAAACTACAACAGTCCAAACCTGTAAATTAAAAAATGGTTTTACAGTTTTTGAAACGGGAGAACATTGTAAAAGAATATATCACCATTAACAGTATAGATAACAGTTTTCTTCCATTCTAAATTCAAAATTTACCCTTTAAAAAGTCAATAGCAAAAAAATATCCGTAGGCCTAGTTTTCAGTGGAAAACTGTGAAACTGCAACAGTTCAAACAGTAAATCGAAGAAAGGTTGAACACAGCTTTTGACACGGTAGAACACTGTAAAAGAATAAACTACACTGGGTCGTATACAAAATGTATCATTCAAAAAGCCATAAGACATAACCTATAGTTTACAGCGTATATCCGTAGATTTCACAGTGGAAGACAGAAACTGTAACAGTCCAAAACTGTAAATTGAAAATGCCGGTGGCGGGTGGGGCTAGTTTATTAGGTTAGTTTTCTTCCATAATAAATTCACCCTTTAAAAGGTCAATAGCAAAAAATGTAGGCATAGATTTCAATGGAAAACTGTATAAATTACAGTTTTCTTCCATCATACCATATACAGTATGTTGAAATGCTATGGGGAAGGGCACCCAGACCCCCACAACAATTAAGTGTCCCGTATTTTTTCACTGATAGTTGACACTGTTATTAACATAGGCCTATATTATTATTTCCACTTGCTGCCAGTTGAACTCACAATCAGTTCTTTTAAAGCACAAAAGACTGGTTTCACAGAAATTATTGACTGGGAATTATATTGTGATGCAAGTCCAGTGATGTTTGAACCCTTTAATCTTTCCTCCCTGATGTGGGCTTTCCAAGCTGGAAGTAGGCTGGCCTAAGTTGCTGTAACAAATTTGAATCACTGATGAAAAAAATACAATTTAGCATATAGGACAGGAAAGTTGTGAGTAAAATGTCTGCTTCAAGCAAATGTATGTCACTGAAACTGGGATTAGAATGTTGGGATTAGAATGTTGGAAGGAATAAAATATGTGGACGTGTCTGCAGTGGGAAGACATTTTCTAACCATTTCCGGCTGTTTAAACGAGGCACTTCCTGTTAACGGACCTGTTGCAAAGAATGTCCATAACGTTCTTTGCCTGTTGTAAGCATGGACAAAGAGCATGACTGTGCTCTGCCTACAATCCGATTGTTAACACCTTGGAGTGCAACAAATGGTAAGTTATGACAGCAAACTGTAAATATGTTGTGTGGAATATGATGATAAAAAACCCCTAGATTTAACTTCTAAAGAAATCTTTATTAAATGTGTGAAATTTGGTACTGATCATTAGCAATGCTATTTAGCTGAATTCTCAAGTCATTTAGCCCTTTGGTAAGCTCCAGCAGTAGCTAGGCCTACTGCAGTGTACTTTGTGTGACACATTCCTATTTTACTTATGTTTAAATTAGCCATACTATGGCTATTAATTTCAATTGTTTAGAATATCTCGAAAAAGTAGCCTAAAGGAAAAATATATTTAAGTTAACAAGTGTGTTGCACACAGTAAGAAAGACTGGCATTGATGCCTAGCTCCGCCCCCTTCACGTGCAGTTTAGTTCAGTTTTAGATGGAGCACAGAGCACATGATCAGCTCTGCTGCTTCAGTTAAATTACTACTTCAGGTTGTCTGAATCACAGCCTCAAGATAATAACATGTGAGGAGTTGTGTGCATGCATTTCAACCAATACAAGTAAGTTTTGTTAAGTGTCAAGATAGTTAGTTAGTAGATCATTTTCAGAGTTTGTATGTTGTAGAGTTGATGTGCAACTTTGTTAGATTAGGTTTCTAATCACGATTAGCATGCTAAGCGGGAAATTAGCATTGTAGGTTTATGTGAGGAGTTGTGTGCATGCATTTCAACCAATACAAGTAAGTGTTGTTAAGTGTCAAGATAGTTAGTTAGTAGATAGTTTTCAGAGTTGGTATGTTGTGGTGTTGATGTGCAACTATTGTTAGATTAGCATGCTAATCGCGATTAGCGTGCTAATCGCGATTAGCACGCTAAGAGGGAAATTAGCATTGTAGGTTTATTGTATAGGAAAACTGCAAATCATGCTAATTCAGGTATGTTTAAATATTCGAAGCAATGCTAAGTAGTAATGCTTAGAAGAGTTATTATTTCAGTCAGTGTATATTTGCACACAACTGAAGCTCTTGCACATGTAGGCCTAACTGAAGTGTGAAGTTTAATAAAGAAACTAAAAGGAGACAATATATATATAATATCAATATCTACCAATAATAGGAGTTAAGAAAAGCTTTCAACCTGGATTCAAGCCTTGGGTTTTTATTGTTTGCTATCATACACAAATGGGCCAAAAATATTTAGTAGGACCAAATACATGGTGTGCTGTTTTCCAGTGACTGCCTGCAATGTTATAATTTCTTGTTTCGTCTCACTCTTATTTTTGCTGTTAGGGTGTTGGTGAAGGGGCAAAATGCATTAAAATCACTGATCCCACGCTGCAGGTTTTCCTAAATCAAGGTATGAATTGTGTTGATAGTCAAATGTTCACTGGTTATTATTCTGATTGTATTGTAATTTTCTAATCACCTTCTGGTGGGACAGAAACTGTGTGATCATTCTGGTACAAAAATCAACAATGATTAGTTTGATGTGGTGAATCTTGCTGAAGATAATGGTGAGCGTGAAAAATATGTGCTTACCTATTCCTTATCTTTTGATTTGCAAGTTTTGACTTCAACATTACTTCAGCTTTTTCACAGATTAGGCAATATTTTTGAGGAATCACTATTTTGTAAATTGTATCAAAATGCCTGTTTACCTATTGCTTTTTGCCTCCATCCTCCTCCTGTTTGTCTCTGTATAAGACCTCATGTCTCACCAATATCCTACCTTGTTGTAACAGGATAAGAGCGCCAAGCAGGCCTCCAGGCCCACCATGTTGGTAAGGCATTCATTTTTTAAATTTCATTAAGACAATGCAAGTCAACTAGAGGTTGCTAGATGAATCCAGAGTTGGCTAGCATATGAGCAGAATTTTGTGAATGAATGGTTTCAACTAAAATGCATGGTATGAGCATTGTCAGTATTATTGTAATTCCAGTCTAGTCTTTGTGATGTTAACCTGTACATGTTCATGTGTGGACTACCAAAGGTTAGGCCAACACAGGTTACGACCACTAAGTGGGATTGAGTACCCTCTGCCAGCGATGGTCAACGGAAGACTCAAGATAAGAAGCTGCTATCAAAGGTATTATATAAACGTTCTTTGCAGTTTGTGTTCACTCTCATTTGATCTATCTATTACTACAAGGAATCTTTGTCTCTCCTCTTGTTGGTTGGTTTGTGGGGTTGTCTGTTCCACAAATAGTTCTCGAACCACTGATCTATCATTACAAGGGCGTGATCTTAATGGTATGGGTGTGCACAATGACCTGTTTTATGTTAATGGGGTAAGACAAAATAATCTAAATCTATACAACCCTTTGTTACCTTTTGTCACTTTGCTGTTGGGAGCACTCTCACCATAATGCACCACAGGCAAACTGTAACCTCACTGTGTTAACTTGCCTATTCCGTTTTGTATCAGGCCGAGCCACAACGTCCAACTCACTCCGGCAGGCTTGTCAGCTGACCCATCAGTTCCTTCCCAAGGTGAGACAGGGTAGCTTTGTGTAAGTGTGCTGGTTAATATTACACTGTTCAAACAATGTGTGTGTGAAATTGACGCCATTTGTGTGTGGCCACCTTCACCTGTTTCTTTCCCTGCCGCTGAACAACTGTGTGTACATGAGTGCCAGCATGTGTGTGAGGGTTATCATATTTGTGTGTGTGACCACCTTTTCTATCTGTGTGTTTGTAAGGCTATGCGTGGCCACAGCCTTCATCCTCGACAATGAACTTTACGACCTGGGCGCAGGCGACCAGGCATGATGGAGCAGTTACAGAAGTACAGGAGCTCAGCGCAGTTTGAGATGATCAAGATGCTGCAGAAGAGCAGTGTACAGCAGGTATAGGAGGCACACACACACACATGCATACACTGAACACTGACACTGAAACAATGTATGCAAAAAAGTCCATCATGATTCTGTGAAATCAGCCTGCCCAGTCAGGAAGCAGTAGGGCCCTATGATTTCCGCGATACTGAAAACACGGATGGAATCACGGAATGTAAGGCAAGGCAAGGCAAGGCAAGTTTATTTATATAGCGCATTTCATACACAGGTGCAACTCAATGTGCTTCACAAAGTTAACAAATGTAAATGAAAGGAAAACAGGGAAATTAATTAGAGTCAAAAAAAACATTTAAAACATTAAGATAAAACATAAGGTAAAAATAATAATAAAATAAAACATAAATAAACATAAAACCTTGAAAAACATACGCAGTCTTCAGATTTTAACTGTTCGACGACAGAGGAGTCTGGCCTCCTTTTTTCCGTTTACCTGATAGTCTAGAATTGTCAGGGTTTTGTCTTCTCTTATTTTACCGTCTTTTCATTCAATCAATTCAAATGTAGACATTAAAACGGAATTTGGTTATGAACGCGGAATTGCGCAGAATTTGCACATTTCTTATGATTCAGAATAACACAATTTTAGGGCATGTTTTAGTTATTAACTGTCATTTCTACTTGTTGCTTACTGTACTTACAGTCAGAGTTGTTTTATAGCTTGACAGGCTAATTACACAGGTATGATTTGACTGGGAATTGAAGTATAGGCCAAAGCTTCTCACTCAAAGTTCTCTGCATTTTCATGGCTATTTACAGTACATTGTAGATTTTCGGTGGCCATCAAAAGTGTACACAAGCAAAAATAGAATGATGTGCTTGACAAAAAAATATAAATTCTAGCACTTTATCCAGCGGATGTCAACGCAGCACAACTGACAGCCCCACAAGCTTTTTTTTATATTTCCAAGTAAAAACATCCAGTCTCTCAAGGCATTAAAAAGTCATTCAATAACTTAATAACTCACTAGATATGGAGTCACTTCGTCTAAAGCCATTTACTTGGATATGTCACCTGTGTTGGAGGGAATCTGTGGCAGCTTTTTTCACTTCCACTTTTACTTTTTATACCACTGTTTTTATAGCACCTAAATAACCAGCCATGTAAGACCAAGTGACCTATCATTTATCAGATCAAGAAAGTCTTGCTTGCATTTGTAAATGCAAAAGGTTTAAACGTTTATAATTCTAATTAGCATAGCATGGTAATTAGCGAGTTATTGGATGGTTTTTGTGTTCAATTAAAGCGATGGTTCGGAGTAGAATCACCCTAATGCCATTTGAACCGTGACACCCATCCACCTTTACACCCGAAGTGTTTTCTGCCGCAGGCTTACATCAACAGAGTTGCCGTGTTATTCGATGTTTATTCCGGTTAGCTTGACTCAAGCGCATATGGATACTGGGCACCGTCTCCAAACTTTCCCCACAAAAATAACATGTCATGACACCAAACTTCTGCAGTAGCACAAATATGGTCTGTACTCACGAAACGAAGCATTTGGAAGTTTGGAAATAGTCCAGGAGTTTATTATTATCAACACAAGCCGAATAGCTTCTCTGCTGCTAAAGCTGCGCCAACGTTACTTCCGTCATCTAAGACAAGCATGTAAGAGTCCTCAACGAAGCTCATAATATGCACAATGAAAAGTGAATTCAGCATCAGTATTGATAACGAAAATCCTTGTCTAATTGATAGTAGGTAAGATTTGAAATATCTTTTAAGTATTGCCTTGAAAATATAAGCCTTAATCACAATTCAGTGAAAACTTTTTTAACACTCTCGTCTGGAAGTTTGTTGAAGACTTTTACGGGCTTGTCTCATATGACGGAAGTAACGTTGGCACAGCTTTAGCAGCAGAGAAGCTATTCAGCTTGTGTTGATAATACTAAACTCCTGGACTATTTCCAAACTTCCAAATGCTTCGTTTCGTGAGTACAGACCATATTTGTGCTACTGCAGAAGTTTGGTGTAATGACATGTTATTTTTGTGGGGAAAGTTTGGAGACGGTGCCCAGTATCCATATGCGCTTGAGTCAAGCTAACCGGAATAAACATCGAATAACACGGCAACTCTGTTGATGTAAGTCTGCGGCAGAAAACACTTCGGGTGTAAAGGTGGATGGGTGTCACGGTTCAAATGGCATTAGGGTGATTCTACTCCGAACCATCGCTTTAAGATCAACTTGACTGACGAGATATTTTTTTTTTACTTGAAAGTACACTAAATGTTTGGGGCCATCAGTTGTGCCATGTTGATGTCAGGTGGATAAATAGCGAACATCCCTGTTGCGCAACTTCTAGAATTAACATTCTTGTTAAGCACATAATTCTACAAGTGTTCATGCACAGTTTGATTCCTTCCACAAAATTGTACAATGAACTGTGTATGGCAATGTAAATAATGGGAATTCATTGAATGGGGTGTGTCAAAACTGTTTGCCTATAGTCTAGTGTATATTGTGGTGTATTCATGTTAACTTCATTTGTTTTGAGCAGTGTACTGTAGTTCTCATCTTCAGGTTCCACCACAGCAGTGTTTTTCAACTGATATACTATGCACCGGCTGAAGTGGTGGCAATTTCATGTAACATTTTTTTTCTATTGGTACTCATTTGATATAATAGCTTAATGTTGTCCTCTTTCTCACAGCTCTGTGCTT
>NC_085871.1:29982848-29987848 GCF_034702125.1 Engraulis encrasicolus
AAGAATATTCATGTGAAAACGGCAAACGCAGCAAAAACGCTGTTCAGTCAGAAAACAGAAAGTGTCACCTGTACCCCGTCTTTGTCTACTTCCCACAGCGATATTTAAAAAGTCTTCCACAAAATCCCAAACCAATGTCACTTCAGATAGGTGACAGCAAGAATGCACATTTGACACATCAGTGGGATTAAAAATCGCTTTGCACTCATATTCACAGGAATCCTAGGGTTGTATTTGCCTGTTTTTTTTGGTGAAAGATTGTGATTTAAAAAATGAAACGAAATTGAAATTTTATGTTTAAAAAAAAGTGATATGACATTTTTGCCATATCGCCGACAACTAGTTGTACCTTTAGTCATTCTTTAGGCATCACACTTATTCTGAATACATAATCTATGCCCACCACTACCAGGCATGCATGCATTTGTGTGTGTGTGTGCAAAGAGGTTCTATTTCATGCCTCCTGACCGCCAGAGGCGGCAAAGCCTGTGAATGATATCCTTCGCGTAGCGTGGGTTCGAGACTTATACCAACAAAGTCATGTACGTATGACGTACCTCATGCTTAAGAAGCCCTGTAGCACGTCATCCTTCCTCTTATTCTTCTCGCGTCTGATCGAGCATCCACGGATTGAGATAAGCTTACACCTTACGTGAGTATAAAATTACGGAGTACTTTGCGGTGGTCTCCCCGCGGTACCACAACAACAACAACGGATTAATACAGATAAGAAGGGGACACGAAAACGGTAAGTTTCTTCCCTTTTCTTTTTGCAAGGAAAGTGCACGGCGGATCTCCCCGTGATCACTCCTCTACGAACGTGGGAGAATTGTGCGGTGGTTCACCCCGTGTTCACCTCCACACACACACACACACACACACACACACACACACACACACACACACACACACACACACACACACACACACACACTATCCACGGTGGTCTTCCCCGTCGGGCTGAGTGTGTAGCATCCTCGTTAGCTTGGTGGGCTCACCCTGTAGCTAACGGCAGCGTATTGTTAGCATCTCGCATGTGATACTGTGAAGTAAAATAGTTATTGACTACCTTGATCGTCAATTCTAATTCTGTTACTGTGTCGTGTGTTAGTTCGGGTTTCTTGCGTTAGCTGCTGCGTCGCAATGAATACTTTTTCACTTTCATGCAAAACGTGCCTTGCACCACTTGAGCCAGAGGATGGCCATCTGGAATGCCCGTCGTGCCTGGGCATCGCTCATTTGCGCTCCGCCTTAACGGAGCCCTGTCCGAGCTGTTCAGTCCTCCCGGTCACGGTGAGGGAAGCCAGAATAACGAGCCTTTTAATAAAAAATGACGCGCTGCTCCCGGCGCACGAGGCTCAAGCTACCAGCGTCGCTCAGGGTTCTAAGCGTGCCCTCTCTGGCCAGCGCACCACTCAACCTGCTAAGAAGAAAAAGCAGCACGGCAATACCGCAGCGCTCAGCAAACGGGTGGACGATCTCTCCACAGCCGTGAGCAGAATCGAAACACTGCTGCTACAGCTTCAGCCGCCGCAGGCCAGCATGCAACCAGTGGTGTCCACACCCGAGAGTAACGCGGCTTCTATTCCCGCCTTGCTATCCCAGGAGGAGCAAGAGCTGGACGATGACACCCTCTCTACTGCGGCTACAGATTCGCTCTTCACTTCCATGAGAGACAATGCGCCATCCGGCTCTCCTCGTTCAGGAACGTCCTTGGATGATGCCCCTTTGAGTTTCTCTGATGAGGGAGGGGACCGCATGACAGGCGGCTCCCGTTCCTTACTGGCCACAATTCATGCAGCCCTGACACAGCGTGGGCTACAACCGCTGCAACCGAATTCTGGAGTGAGTGCTTATTTTAGGCAGTCTCCTGCAGACACTTCCTCTCTGATCCCCACATGTGAGGCATTCGTGGAGGAATTTCAGACAGCATTTAGGATGGCAACTGCACGTTCGCATCCCACTTCTGCAGCACGCGCCATGGGTAACATGGCCGATGCTGAACTGTTTGGGCTAGACAAGATGCCTTCTCTGGACCCCTGTGTCGCCTCTCTGGTGGTCTCCCCAGATGAAGCGGTACGGACTCAGGTGCGCTGCCCAAGTAAGGCCTGTAGGCGTACAGATGATGATCTGGTTAGGGCCTACAACCATGCCGCACGCATCGGTCGGATCGATAATACTATCTCCCACTTACTGCTTGTGACCCAGTCCCTGCTTCCGACAGAGGCAGAACCGGCCTTGTATGAGAATATCGAAGCCATTCTGCATGGCTTTGGTTTCATGACCCAGGAGTTGGGTCGTCTCATGGTAGTGCTAGTGCGGGCCCGCCGCCAGGTCTGGCTCTCCCAAGCACCGCTCCCGGATGCATGCAGGGCCACTCTACGAGAGCTCCCCTTCATACCTGGCCAACTTTTCGGGCCAGCTGCAAAGGATGCCTTGGACCGCCGCGCTCTAGTGTCTGAATCACGCAGACAGCAAGTGAGCATGCCCCAGACTGTTCGTTTCCGGGCACCACGGAATCCCGCGCCACGCCGTGACACTCCTTCACCTCAAAGCGCTGCTCCTCCCCGGCGCGGAGAGAATAGGTATGCCCCCAGAGGCCCGGCGCCCTTTCGCCGCCAGCCTTACCAGTTCCCTCGCCCTACCCCCGCTAACGCAGGGGCAAGGCCCAACTGGACGCCCCGCTGAGGAGCCCGGGCCGTCGGTTGGACTGTACTCGGGGACTCAGCTGGCCGCATGGGCCACAATCGTTCACGACCCATGGGTTCTAAAAACAGTGTCAGAGGGGTACAGACTACAGTTCAAGTGCCGGCCCCCTCCAAGGGCCCGGCTAAGGCCCACAATTGTAAAAAGTTTGCACCAAGGTGTGGTTCTTCAAGCGGAGATAACGGCTCTCCTCAAGAAAGGAGCCATAGAAGAAGTAGAGTGTTCTCCTACGTTCGACGGCTTCTGTTCCGTTTACTTCGTTGTTCCAAAAAAAGATGGGGGGTTCCGCCCAATACTGGACCTGCGGGGCCTAAACAAATACCTAAAAGATCTTCCGTTCAAAATGCTGCACACGGCAGACGTTCTGAAGATAATCTCTCCAGCAGAGTGGTTCACAACTCTGGACTTGAAAGATGCTTATTTTCATATCCCAGTAGCGCCGGCACACCGGTGCTTCCTCCGTTTTGCCTTCCTGGACTGACTCTACCAGTTCAGAGTCCTCCCATTCGGCCTCTCACTATCACCAAGAGTGTTCTCCAGATGCATACAGGCAGTACTGTCACTTCTCATGGAGTCTGGTATGAAGATTCTACCATACCTGGACGACTGGCTGGTGTGCTCCCCAACAAGGGAGCGAAGCCAGACCGACATTGCAACCTTTCAGAGCCACGTTGCGGAACTTGGACTGACAGCGAACCTAGAAAAGAGCTTGCTAATCCCAAGCCAGTCAGCTCAATTCATTGGCATGATCCTCGACTCACAATCAATGACCGCCACGCTGACCATGCGCCGTGTGACAGACATCATATCCCTGGTGTCACGGGTGCACTTGGGGCGAAGCTTACATTTCCGACTCCTGCTGCGCCTCCAGGGTATGCTCACAGCAGCAGCCCAGATTCTCCCCTTGGGCCTGCTGGAGCTACGGCCTCTTCAGATGTGGATTACTGGCCTCAGCCTCGATGTGGTCCTTCACAAGAATGCCCTGGTCCTCATTACCGAACAGTGCATGTCTGCTCTCAGCCGATGGCGACAACAGACCTTCTTAACATCAGGTGTGCCTCTGGGTGCAGTACCCACACGCAGGGAGGTCGTGACAACAGATGCCTCACTTACGGGGTGGGGCGCTGTGTGGCGTCACACAGCAGTCAGTGGACTTTGGATCGAACAGGAGAGGGCAGAACATATCAACCTCCTCGAACTCAGAGCAGTACATCTGGCTCTCAAGCACTTCATGCCGCACCTACAGGAGCGCCATGTGCTCATCCGGTCGGACAACATGACGGCGGTATACAACATCAATCACCAAGGGGGAACACGGTCTCCCCCTGCCTACCGTCTGACCCGATGTTTGCTGACTTGGGCCCTCCCCCAATTAGCTTCACTCAGGGCAGTCCACTTACCTGGGAAACTGAACACCGTGGCGGACTCGCTGTCGAGACAGAGGCTCGACCCGGGGGAATGGCGCTTGAACCCAGGGGTAGTAAGTCAGATCTGGGACCGCTTGGGCACACCAGTGGTGGACTTGTTTGCCAGCAAGGAGTCCACACACTGCCGAATGTGGTTCTCACGCACCCAGGAGAGCGAAGCACTGGGCCTGGATGCCTTAGCTCACGATTGGCCAGACGGACTGCTCTATGCCTTTCCTCCAATTCCGCTCCTGCTGGAAGTGTTACTCCGGATCCGCCAGGGCAGACATCCGCCAGCGAGACCATGGTTTGCACTCCTCTACTCCCTACTCACGGGGACCCCATGGCAATTACCACGCAGGGTGGATCTACTGTCGCAGTTGGAGGGCAGAGTTTGGCACCCCTGCCCAGAACGTCTCCAACTATGGGTGTGGCCGTTGGGTCCGACGACCTACTACTGAACTGTGACCCAGCAGTAATGAATACACTGGAGAATGCAAGGGCTCCCTCAACCAGGTTATTATAAGAGAATCGATGGAAGCTCTTTACAAAATGGTGCGAAGCCCGAGGGCTCTCCCCCATAATTTGCCCGGTACCTATGGTATTACAATTCCTACAGACACTCCTGGATGATGGTAAAACCCCATCGACAGTTAAAGTGTATGTCGCGGCAATCTCTGCAAAGCACATTCATGTGGATGGTTCGACTGACGGGTCCAACAGTCTAGTCCGAAACTTTCTCAAGGGTGCCAGGCGTCTTCACCCCTACAGGGCCCCTCGTAGCCCGCAGTGGGACCTACATCGGGTTCTAGACTATCTATGTCAAGCCCCCTTCGAGCCCCTAGCCGAAGCCGAGATTAAATGGGTCTCCTTGAAGACCGTTTTTCT
>NC_085871.1:30002848-30015348 GCF_034702125.1 Engraulis encrasicolus
AGGAAGATGTTAATTCCTGCTTGGCATTGCTGCCTGTCGCACCTCCTCCGGTGCCCATGGGTCATCTGCAGGGTCGTCAGTCAGAAACCACCGCTTCATCAACGTTTCGCTCCTTTAATCCTGAAACGTCTGGCGTGTGGCGGAGCAGCGACAGGGACGTCTCCCTGTCACCCCCTGCAGCTGATAGGTGTTGTTCCCTGCAACTGTTGTCTGGGGGTTAGGTGTTATTCCCCCAGGTTCTGTCCTTCCTCTGCAGCCAGAGCCAAAAGCTCCCTTTCTCCGCCTCCTCTGCCAGTTCCTTTGTTGCCTTCCTTAGCCTTCCTCCGTTGACTCCCACGTCCTTCAGGAGGCGTATGGTTGACAACCCCATGAAGACTCGGCATCCGACCTCCACTGGGTAGATGGTAGTCTTCCAGCCCGCCTCCCGGCACTCAGCAGCCAGCTCGGAGTACTTGGCCTTCTTTCGCTCAAAGGCAGCCTCAATCCCTTCCTCCATTGGCACAGTGAGCTCGATGAGGGATACCGCTCTGACATTTACAGACCACGCCACTATGTCTGGTCGGAGAGATGTGGTGGTAATCTCTGTGGGAAACTGAAGCTTCTTGCCCAGGTCAACCTTCATGCTCCACTCCTGGCCAGGTGTGAAGGGCCTTGCGGTTTCTCTTTGCCTGATGCTTCTGATCCCTCCTTCCTTGACAAAGGTGGTGGGTTGCTCTGCCGGCGATGGTGTTCTGCTTCCCTGTCTGCACTCCTCCAGCACTTCGGCTAGCTTTCTCAAAACCTGGTCATGGCGCCATCTATAGCGGTCCTGAGAGAGGGCGACTTTGCAGCCTGACAAGATGTGCTGGAGGGTTACGTTTGGGTCATTGCAGAGTGCACAACATTCCTCATTTCCAAATCACTGGTGGAGGTTCCGGGGACAGGGAACCGTTTCGTAGATTGAGCGAATAAGGAAGCTGAGTCTTGCCTGTGGGATCTTCCACACGTCAGACCAACTGATGTTCCTGTTTGAGATTCCCTCCCAAGTTGTCCAGCTTCCTTGCCGTCCCTGAGACACGGCCTTGATCTTATAGCGGTCTTCCTCCATCCTCGTCACCTCCGCCACCACCATCTCCTTTCTTTCCTTGCGGTGGGCCTTGGACCAGAAGCGTGGTGCTTCTCCCCATCCTAGGCCTGCTCTTCCTACTTGCACTCTGCCCACGATCTCCTTGTGCTAAACATCCAATAAATAAAAAATAATCAGATACATTAAGAAATAGGCATATCTGGACCTAAGACAGATCATTAGGTGATTTAAATAGCTATACCTAGCATACTTGCATTATTTACTGTACATTTACTGCCTTAACCCTTTCATGCACGGTGTCCACATACGTGGACAGTAATTCTAACCCCACTTTAGATAGGTAAATAGTGGTTATTTTTTTCCAAATTGTATATGGGAAGTACCATGAGGTTCATTACAATACTTTAACAGCAGTTATAACTTTTTGCACTAAATATTAAGTGTTTGATGACATCATCAATCTAAGAAATCCACCGATGTGAATTATGACCATAACAAGCATGTTTATATCTGAAAATCAACCACACCAAAGGGCAATTTCAGGTTTTAAAAAATATTATGATGTTTAGTACAGTTCACTTGAGAAGTCTATGTTGTTAAAATCCAAATTTACAATAAAGGTAGGTTTTTATACAATATAAAGCTACTGTCCACGTATGTGGACGTTGCGCATCAAGGGAGTCTAATGATAAACATATTATTTATGATTACCGTGAGAATATTCTGCTCATTTTGGGCAAATACTTAATGTTATGAGCATTTATAATGATTATAGTGTGAAAATAAATTATTTTTAACATATTTAACACATTTTAACACTTTTAATTTAATAAATTCAAGAAAAACTACCTAAAATTAGTGTTTCACGCACGTGTCTATAGGCATATTTCGGGTTTCTTTCACCACAAAATGACACAAATGATGTAGGAATGAGCTAGAATACATGCTGAATCAAATACAGATCTGTCTTCATCAGAATTGAAGTTTTTTTCCACATGCAACAAGGTTTCCCCACAAATCTTGCCATAGCTGTGTATGTAAATATTGCTAAATTGACAGTTTTTTTTCTCTTTTTTCATCTTTGTTCGTTAAATACTGTAATATATAATGTGTAAGTGTCATATAATGTTGTAATATTACATATAGTAACATGGAAAGTAAGTAAAATAACTTGCATTTATAATAGGAGGTCTATTTAACACTATTTTTTCACAGAAAATACTTGAACATGCTGATGAATGACTACAAAACGCATGTGTCTGGAGGCAAATTTCATATTACCTTTCATATAGGGACAACATAAATGATGTAGGATTGAGCTAGAATCCATGCTGAATCAAATACAGATGTGTCTTCATCAGAATGTAAGGTTTTTTCCACATACAACAAGGTTTCCCCACAAATCTTGCCATAGCTGTGTATGTAAATATTGCTAAATTGACAGTTTTTTTTTCTCTTTGTTTCATCTTTGTTCCTTAAATAGTGTAATGTATAATGCATAAGTGTCATATAATGTTGTAATATGACACAAGGTAACATGGAAAGTAAGTAAATTAACTTACATTTATAATTAGGGGTCTATTTAACACTATTTTGTACAGAAAATACTTGAAAATGCTGATGAATGACTACAGAACGCATGTGTCTGGAGGCAAATTTCACATTACCTTTTATACAGGGACAACATAAATGATGTAAGATTGAGCTAGAGTACATGCTGAATCAAACTGAGCTTTTTGTTCACCAGCATTGGCTGTCTTCTTGCATGCAATAAGAATTTCCCACATATTTTTCTATGACCGCCTATATAAACAATGCTATTTTTATATATATGTTTTTGTTGTTGGTTAATTACAGTGATATATGGTGTTAAAGTGTTATATTGTGTTGTTATATAGCATAAAACACCATAAAAATGAATAAAACAGCTTAATTTGAACTTGAAATACAGTATAGGCCTATATAACTTTTCACTCCTTTGATGCGCAGTGTCCACATATGTGGACAGTAAAATAACTTCCACATCAAAAGAGATTTTTGAAAAATTCCAAAAGATTCTTCATATTAGCTCCATTATGAGTGAGAAAATCAATATATAAAAAATCTTGCACATTTTTTTCATGGTGTCTGCATGAAAGGGTTAATGCTTTCACATGAGTTTGTCTTTATTTTCTCACTATTTATCTGTTTCTTAACCCTGTGAGACCTGAACCATGAAAGCAATGAGAGAAAATTCTATAGGCTTTAAAAGGAATGAAAATTCCAATTTCATGACCATTGAAAAATGACTTTTAATGCATTTACAACTTTTTTTTAATTTAAAAAAGTTGGCAGACAATTATATTTGAGGATTATCTTTAAATATTTAGTGAGATCCTGCCATTTTTTTTAAGCCTATCCAGACCGGGGGGGGGGGGCTAAAAGTGCCCGCACCAACTTTGATGTCGTATAACTCTTGAATGACTAAAGCTATGACTACGAAACTTTGTGACTTTTCCTAAAATGAAGTTGGCTACAATGTGATACCAAAAGATTAGGTCTATCATTTTTATTGTTGCCATGGCAACGGTTTTCTGACGGGTACACCTGCCCAAAAATCACTGATCTAAGTCTCATCATCATCACTTTTCATATTTTTTTACATTTTCATTAGCATCAGACACCCTTGTGAACATTTGAAGTGGTCTGATGCACATAATAACCAAAATTGATATGCATTACCCAAGTTAAAAGGAAAATACATTAAGGTGACATTTTGGGCAATAAAATCAGGAAATGATGTCATAATGACGTCATAATATCCAATAATGACACCAAACTGATGTCATTCATAGATCTTTGGCTGAAGATCATCCCCTCCAAGTTTGGTAGTCATACGCCATTCGGTTCCTAAGTTATGAGGGGGGGGTCAAAAGAGCCCCCCCCCCCCCGGTCCCAGGTATGCCAAAAAAGCCCGGTCTGGATAGGGTTAAGCCTATCCTTGTTTTAGCAGGACCATATTTTACATTTCCCACAGCCTGGTTGGGTAATTTTAAAAGATTAAAATCAATGTAAAAACATAGCTGATCGAATGCTTAACAACCTATTTATGAGTGTAATATAGATCATTATTCATTTTTGATGTGTAATTTGAATATATGGGTCCATTACTACAATTGGACCATTTCTCCATTCACTTCAATGCATTTTTTACGTGATCATAATTTCAACATTTTGCATTACATTTTCAAAATTGCAAGTAAAACCTGTTTCTTAAGGCAATATCTTTGTCTTGAAGTAAAACAACTTGTGTGTTTTGTTAAACGATCGTCGTGGTATGCTTTGTAAGTTTCCCTATGGCGAAATGCATTGATGGCTGACTTCCTGCCACCGCCGGATGGTGCTTATTTGTTTTATCAGTTTTAGCACGATCTCTCTGCAACACGGTGTAAAAATATAAACTCTTCCTTGATTAATTGCACAAAGCAAGTGTTCAAATTAAAGGATGTAGAGTTATATTTCGGAAATTTGTACACAAACCTTTTGCAATTTGACGATATCTCAGCGTCGGTCAGGGAAACCGCTTCTACTCCATTTTTTGCATTTTTCGCCGAGCTGTGATCAACTTGTTGTTGACCGCTGCTCTCTTGTGGCGGTTTCCGTGTACTGCAGGACGTTTGGAAATGACACGCAGGATGTTTTTGAGATCGATTTTTTTTGTGTGTCAGCGGGGAGAGGGCTTTGAATTTGATTAAACAAATATGATGCGTCCGGCGCGATAGGGTTAAATAGTTTTCCCTACAGGTAAATCCACGGATATTTTCTCACTGGCAATGCCGCACCCAAATGGAAATACAACGTTTCCGAGGAGCTGAGCTGATGCACCATTCATCTTGCTCAACTAGAAAATGCAACCCCAGACACAGCAAGTTAGCCTGGCTAAACCCATCCCCTCTCTACTTCTTTTCATTCGCAGGAGAGGGTTTGGATCATAGAGGTAGGAAAAAAGACTAGAAGTAGCACAGCAATTCGCGAGAGCACTGAAAAATGCCAAGTGCAGCCTCCATCTTCTGTAGGTAGTAGAGATGTGCTCTTAATGATCAATACGCCTTTGATAGCGCCTTTCAGATCAGTGGAACCACACAGTCTTCCTGCGCTAAAAGGCTACTGTATGTATTGATGCTATGAATTGGACTATGTTGCACTTCCAGGCTGATCTTTTCTTTTTAGGACTTTTATTACTGTGTGTAACCCTGCCATCTGGTACCCCTCTAGCCATGAGCACTTTACATCCCACAAACCAACATAACGAGACCGTTGCACACATTTTAAATGGGCTGCTAAATGCTGTTCAATACTGCATGACTGCTAAATACTGCTCAATTTCTGCAACAATTGGTAGTTTAGCAATATGACGAAGGAGGTGCCATGTCGACCCCTAAACAACTTAAATTAACCAGGCCATTCTGACCTGTAATGTATTGCATAGGACCCTATGATTGCAATCAGTCCCTACTGATTGCTATGAAATTTGCTACCATCACTATTTGGATTTGTAATGCTGCCTTCTTGGTGAGATCCAAATAAAAGTACTAGTGTGTGTGTGTGTGTGTGTGTGTGTGTGTGTGTGTGTGTGTGTGTGTGTGTGTGTGTGTGTGTGTGTGTGTGTGTGTGTGTGTGTGTGTGTCTGTGTTTGTGACTATTTTGAACATGCTTTGCGCCATCTTCATAGTTGTGATACTGCGCTATATAAATATATGTTGTATTGTATCTAATTGTATTGCATTTTATTGCAATTTCAATTTTATTTCAATGAGGAATGTCTTCCATTTTTCCCTAAAATAGGGCTGGCGGATCATATGAATACTCATGCACAAGTAAGTAGAGTGCTTTCATAATGAAGCTGCTACATGTGGATGTGATGAGAGTGATGTGGTTGCGCATGCTTGGTGTAAAACGAGTGGCGGAGATCCGTAATGGGTTTTTTGTGCAGTTGCATCTGTTTCAATACCCAATAGTCTGGAGTTCTAACACAAGAAAACATTAATGAGCGTTATTATATGGTTGTGACGTCATCTGTCGAATGCTCCATTCATTTCAACGGGGCTCCCCAACGTTCGCACGTCTGTTATTTTTCGATAACGGACGGGTTGGTCTATAACAGACCGCTGTCAATGGCAACAAGACTTTTCACTGCTAAAGCGACTTTTCAACAAGACTCTAATCAGCTGATGTGATAGACAACACTTGTTGTCCTGGCTAGCCAGCTGTTGCCTAGCGGTGTTCCACATCGGCACTGTTTTGTTTTGCGCAGCAACAATCTTAACATTAAATAGGCCTAAAGAAATGTCCCCGCCATGTGTGAGCATTTAACCCTCCTGTTATCCTTGGGGTCTATTTGACCCCATTCAATGTTTAACACCTGAAAAATACATGAAGTACATATTTCTTCTGCCTCATCTTTGATGACTTTTCCTAAATAGATGGGATAAATGTGAAAAAAGTGAAATTTCCACAAAAATGTTTTTCCTAAGTGCTGTACACATTTTGGTTACACCCGTGTTCCTTGGGGTCAATTTGACCCCAATGCTTTCAAGTGTATAAAACATAAATGGAACATCCATATTTTGCAAATAAATGTTAAAATCTGTTTAGATAATGTGAAATACATGAAAATAAGCTATTCAGCCATGTTTCTTCTGAACATTTTGCTTTTGTTTGGGCCCTGATAAATAAAAATACTAATGACATGGGGAGGCCTAAAACTAATTCACGGCAACATTTTGGACAGTGGTGGCTACTACAGCTTTGACATTTTGACAAAATCCACCATCTGAACATTGTTGTACCTATAGCACCCCCCCCCCTCCCCAACCCTGTACCCTGGGAGATAGCCTACTTTTGCAACCTCCCACTACATGCACACACTACCATAAGATGGGTCATATAGTCAGCATTGCTGTGCATGCTGTTCTGTGCCCACCATACATAATTACAAGTGATGGTATATTTGAAGAGAAGATTTATGATTGTGATCCAAAGATTGAAATGGACTGTTCTGATGGTGACAAGCCGTTGTACTTCTTTAGATGGATGCGATCTCAAGGTTGGTTGCTATGTTGAGAGATATAATGGTGCAGGTCTTCTCCTCTGTTCAGTATGTTGTTCCAAATTGACATGGTGGTCTGCAGCATTGGTTATAAACTGGTGCTACCTGAGAAGGCAGGACCTTCCAGGAACAGCACCCGCTGTAACTTTTGTGAAGGACATACACATTGACGTCCATACCAAGTTCTCCAGTGGGCATAAATAGTGAATAGAAGTAAACATAACATACAAGTTGCTAGCCCTGTCCCTTCAAACCTTACCCCACTACCATGAACATGTAATGTGTCTACAAGGAGCACATGCAAACCTTTTCTTGCTCATATGCACACCAATTCAAGTGCAGAAATAATGATAACAATGATTTTCTATGATGTTCCCCAAACTCATTTGGTTGGCAATGTATCCATGTTCTTACTAACTATTATACTTGTGTTATAAATACACATTCAAACATTCAAGGATTCAAGAATGTTGGACTTAAAAAACCTTCTGAATGTTTGGGAATATGTATATTTATTTTAGAGTGAAATTCACCCATATGGTAGTAGACAGATACTATCCTTGATAATCAAATTTGTTTTTTCTTTTCAAATGTTATAAGTAATAGAAATACATATTTAGGGAGTATATGGAACCACTAAAATTTCAATAACATGTGTCCATCAGTTTTTAGGCCAATTAATGACATTTTATTGCCATTTTCTCAAAATTTCGCCTAGTCATGGATTAAGTTTTTTGGTGTGTGGGCTATGTGTGGGGGTGCTAGGATATATTTGAAGGACTTTTCATGTCACCAACAGATCAATAATACATATCTGAGAGATAAATATGTGCCAAAGTGTTGTTTTCTACTGATTTTGTAGACATTTAAGTGGTTGGGGTCAAATTGACCCCAAGGATCACGGATGTTTCAAAATTTGAGGGTAACAGGAGGGTTAAGTACTGTATATCCATATAATAAGCGGGTTAACTTTCGGCGAGTCGGTCGCTTTGTGGAATAGCAGCACTTCAGAGAGAACAAGACCCCTCCGCTCCGCGTCGGGGTCTAAAGATTCTCTCTGTCGTGCTGCTATTCCACGGTAGCGACCTTCTCGCCGAACGTTAACCCTTACTTATTATATGGTGTGACGTCATCGGTCGAATGCTCCATTCATTTCAACGGGGCTCCCCAACGTTCGCACGTCTGTTATCTTTCGATAACGGACGGGTTGGTCTATAACAGACCGCTGTCAATGGCAACAAGACTTTTCACTGCTAAAGCGACTTTTCAACAAGACTCTAATCAGCTGCTGTGATAGACAACACCTGTTGTCCTGGCTACCTAGCTGTTGCCTAGCAGTGTTCCACAACGGCACTGTTTTGTTTTTGCACAGCAACAATCTTTTGACATTAAAAACTATAATAGACTTAACATTAAATAGGCCTAAAGAAATGTCCCCGCCATGTGTGAATCATTTAAGTATACTTCAAGTATTGGCAGAGGACGCGCTCAACTTCTTGGAAAACCGAAAAGCTTTTGGGTGCGAGATAAAAAGCGTCAACTTAAGGAAGAAGAAATCCGCACTCACAAACTGCGTCTCATTATTTATTTATATTACCACCATGTCCAAAAAGCAAACGCGTTTCGGCTAACAAGCCTTCATCAGTGCGTGGTACCACGCACTGATGAAGGCTTGTTAGCCGAAACGCGTTTGCTTTTTGGACATGGTGAAAATATAAATAACTAATGAGACGTAGTTTGTGAGTGCGGATTTTTCTTCCTTAATCATTTAAGTATATCCATATAATAAGCTTTGTGCTTTGTGGAATAGCAGCACTTCAGAGAGAACAAGACCCCTCCGCTCCGCGTCGGGGTCTAAAGATTCTCTCTTTCATGCTGCTATTCCACGGTAGCGACCTTCTCGCCAACGTTAACCCTTACTTAATCATTGAGTTAATCATAGATTCTGAGAGTGGACATTCTAGGATTTAAAATTATACCTTACACATGGGAATCTGTTCATATGAGTGTTCACTTTTTAAAGTACTAGAAAGCCAAGAAATCAGCTTTGAGAGTGTCTTGCACATAGAAAAAGACATGAAGTAAGCCCTTATAAAGTCAATGTTACCTTTTAGATACTGTTTTATGAACTATTGAGTAGTTTCCTCGAGCCCTCAGCTTGCATAAAAAAGAGAAAGTCACCAAACCGTGGAGAAAAAAACTAATGGTGATTTTGTCAGTTTGGCAGAGACATGTGTCTTTGTGTTTCAAATCCAGTCACAAATATGCTGGTTTAGCAAACAATATAGATTAGGGTTTGGATTGCTGGCCTTCTAGCAAAAATTCCAAAAGCAGTCTGGCAGTCAGTGTGTTATATTGCAAGGAAATGATAGATGATCCATTTTGAATTTGCTAGAATATTTGTTTGTTGAACCTGGCTTCCAACATCACTACTTTGGACTTGCTCTGTGTGGTATTTACTTATGAAAGACGACCATTGGCCTGTCTAGTACCTACTAGGGGTGTAACGGTATACAAAAATCACGGTTCGGTACGTACCTCGGTTTTAGGTTCACGGTCGGTTCACATTTTCGGTACAGTATATGGGAACAAAATGGGAAATATATAATTTAAATTTATACATAAATACATTCAAACTGCTACTTTCGGTGGGAGATTTCATCAGTGTAAGAAATAGCACTTTTCCTCACAGTCTCACTAAGAACAAGCCCCTACACCTGTTTTTCTTGCATTCTCTCTCAGCGTTCTGCATATTAAAGAGCCACTGCATGTATAGGCAGAATAATGAACGAAACATGGACAGAGTAGTCTTTTACTGTACTTTACTTTTCAGTTCAACACAGTTCGGTTTGGTACAGTTCTGTCTGGTTCGGTACAAATACAATACATTGTACCTTTATAGGCCTAGTACCTAGTTCTTGTGTAAATGAACTCTTGGTGTATATTCAGAGTCCATTTGCACACACACACACACACACACACACACACACACACACACACACACACACACACACACACACACACACACACACACACACACACACACACACACACACACACACACACCCTGCTGACCTGCCAGGAGTTGTTCTCTAGCCTGAAAAAAAACTCAGTGCAGTACAGTACGTGATATGTGTATCAAGCAGTACAAAATATCTTGGGCACATCATCACTGACAAGCTGGAGGATGATGCTGACATGTATAGGCAGAGACGAATGTTGTATGCACAAGCTAACATGTTAGTTAGAAAATTTCATTACTGTCCTGATGATGTGAAAGTAAGCTTGTTTCGTGCCTACTGTAGTCCTATGTATGCAGCTCCATTATGGATCAACTATAAAAAAGAGACAATGCGTAAACTCCAAGTAGCATATAATGACTGCCTGAGGATATTGCTGAAAAAGCCCAGGAGTTGCAGTGCCAGTAAACTATTTTGTGACTCAGGACTATGTACTTTACAGGCTCTCCTGAAGAACCTAATGTTTAAGTTCATGTGCCGTTTGGATAAGTCTGAAAACTGCATTATAATGATGCTCACAAGTGCCAGATATAGCTCTGTCCGATACCAATCATATATGTGGAAACATTGGTATGGCTGCCTCTTAAGACTGTCATGACATAGTTTGTATATGATTTGGCATCATTGCTCTTTTATTATTATTATTTCTTCTTTTTCCTGCACATTCTATTTCTATGTATATGTTGTGTGTCTGCCTATTGGGCCCTGAGCATGTAATAAAGTTTATATATAGTACACACTGTTGGCCTGACTAGAGCTACTCTTGGCGTGTTAAGGAACCATTTTGAGAACCCTTTTGGTCAGTGTCAGGAAGCGTTTGGCTTATTATTCACCTCACTCAATACTTCAAAGGATCTTTAATAGAATCCTCTTAACCTCTGCAGAACGGTACCAGTCTGCAGGGAGAGGGCCTGGGTCCTGTTCTTATACAGTATGATTGCTTCAGTATGAGACATCAGAATCTGTGTGTGTGTGTGTGTGTGTGTGTGTGTGTGTGTGTGTGTGTGTGTGTGTGTGTGTGTGTGTGTGTGTGTGTGTGTGTGTGTGTGTGTGTGTGTGTGTGTGTTTCAATTTTCCCTTGCATCATTGTCCTGGGTGTCTGTGCATGTGCGTGTGAGTCTGTGTGGGAGGTTTTCCCTCACGCTGTTGCCTTGAGAGTCTGTTTTTGCATGTGTGTATGTGTGTTTTGCAAGAGGTTAGGAATGTCTGTCTTTGTGTGTCTGTCTGTGTTTGTGCCAGTGTCTGTAAAAGTGTGTCTGAAATGTCATCTTTCCAAGCGGTATTGTGGGGAGAAGGCATGCTTGCTGCACAGTCCTTTGCCAGAAGTCATTGTTATGCAGAACCAGAGTCCCTTTTTGCACCATTTGAGGTGTTTGGTTAACACAGACACGGTTTCAATCTAATTCCAGTAAACTGAAATTGTAACCATATTCTTACATTTTCAAGCTACAGCTACGGTATAGCTACGGTGTGGTTCTTCACCACTGAACACGCCATGTACTGTATATTGACTTCCATGACTTCTAAACTACACTTACACTAACATTTCTCTTCTCTTTTTCCTCTTTTCCCTCTTTCATTCTTAACCACTCTTGTCCCCATTCTTCATTTAACTAGTTTCTTTACATCTCCTGTTATTTGTTTCCATTGTTGCTTTAATCATTCCATGTCCTTTCACTTCTTTCTCTTAGCCATTTCAAACCCAAATCAGAATTTATCATTTCATTTTTATTTTATTTGAGATTTTATTTCATCCCACCCCTCATCATTGTAGCCTTTTTCCATGGTTTGCCTTCTAAATAGGCCAAGGTAACTTCCACAGTGGCTGAAACCCCCCTGCACAACCCTTCAGAATCCGAAGTAACCCCCCCCCCCTTCCATCCCCCTCCCGGGACTTGTGTGATATTTAACTACGGCTGCGCTGGCATTTACTAATTTCATATGTGCTGAATTTATGTCAGCTACTGCGCACAAAGACGGGTAACGCGGGGGCCAAAGGTGGGTGGGTTGGCCGCTGGGCGCTTGCAGGGCGGCGCCCGCTGTGTATACGTTGGTATTAACTGAACTATTCAGCACACGTCTTCCTGACATGGAGCCAGCAACCGGGGCAGACAAAGACGTTATCGTCAGAACGGGCTTCAGGCCTGTCACAACCAGCAAAGCAAACTAGGCAATTTCCCAGGACCCCCAGCGTAAAAGGGGCTCCCTGGTAATGACTGGTTATGTAAAATTTGCGAGTGAGGCAAAACCTCCTTAAATTCATAATGGCATGAATGCAAAGATACGGCTCTCAAAACCTTTCTTGAGGGGAGTCCTCCCCAATAAA